>NC_071501.1:54509968-54812999 GCF_028408465.1 Anastrepha ludens
AATTAGGTTTTATGCTAATAGCTAGTTATACTTTATAAAAAAAAGTGGACTTTTGGCATACTTTATCATTTTAAAATTTTGTGGAACTTTTCTGATAATATTTACATATGTATGCTACTCTGCTGAAATTACTTTGGACGAACAACTCTTGTCCTTCAGAGGGCGTTGTTCTTTTCGGCAGTATATTAAAATAAATAAACCTGCTAAGTATGGACTGAAAGTTTTTGGACTTGTAGATGTTCATTACCCATACACCTTTAAGTTAGAAATTTACGCCGGCCAACAACCCGAAGGTCCAGTTCGATTAAGCAACGAGAGATTTGATATCGTGATGAGAATGGTGCAACCAATTTTGGATAAACATATCAATATTACTATGGACATTTGGTTTTCCTCTCTGAAAATTGCAAAGCAATGATTTGATAATGGAATTACAATGGTTGCTACCGTTCGAAAAGATAAAAGAGAAGTTCCCAGGGAATTTAGAATAGCTAGAGGCAATCCAATATGCTCCTCAAAATTTGGATTTCACTCTCCATATACTCTGGTTTCTTATGCAACAAAAGCCAACAAAGTGGTAATAGCTATGTCTACAATGTACATGGATACAACGATTGATCCTGACATCGGAGATCAACGAAAGGCGGAAAAAATAACATACTATAATGGCACTAAAAATGGCGTTGATCTGGTTGACAAGATGTGTTCTCTTTATGACGTATCTGGGAGTCCGAGAAGGTGGCCGCTGACTGAGTTCTATAATCTTGTAAACCTCAGTGCTCTCAACGCATTATGCATTTACACTGCAAACAGTAACTATGAATCTGTCAACTGTCACTAGCTCACCAAAGATTAACACTTACCACGCTATCTAGAACACTGACATTTAAAATAAAAGACTTCCTGCATCTTTCACAAGTTGTAACTCATCAAGGTCCAACGCAGAATAACTACGTCGGTCGTTGCTACGATTGTGGAAGGGCCCGTAATAAAAGCACCCGTAAAGTGTGTAACGCTTGCAATAAACGCATTTGTTCTGATCATTCCAAGACTGTATGTTCGTCATGTTTCGAAAACAATTAAAACATCTCAATTATCTTCTGGTTATTTTATATATATTTTATACTTTTGTGAAGTATCTTAATTTTTTGTTAAAAAATGAAGTTTAGGTTTTTATTTATTTTATGTAAGAACAGAAAGTTTATTTATGTTATTTTTGATTAATATTAATAAATTAAACAATAACAAGAACATTTAAAACAAAAGCAATGGAAGAATTAAATATTTATCTTTTGTATTTTTAATTTTAAAATGGATTACATATGTAGACCGCGCGACCAATTACGTCAGTTTCGGGGCGCGACTACTGTAGGGTTAAGCATTTGAAATCACAGGTACCACCCAACTCTGCTGTCTGGCAGGAACTACCCAATACAACTCCTGTATCCAGGCTAGCCTTTCAGTATGATGAAGTGGTCACGGTGCTTAATGCCAAAAAACGGCGCTCAGCAGGAGGCTGTGATGGAATAACATACGACATGATTCGCGCTCTCTCTGACAAAAGCTTATGTAACCTTTTAACAGCGCTAAATGATGCTTTTCTTGCAAATAATATTAGAGAATCGTGGAGATATATTAAGATTGTTCCCATTCCAAAAAAAGATAAAGACTTCACAAATTTTAGACCTATTTCCTTGATTTCAGTCATGTTAAAGTTAATTAACCAAATGCTCAAGATAAGAATAACCGATGCCTTTGATGGGAGTCGCGCCCTCCCCAGAAACTCTTTTGCGTACAGGAAGGATAGATCGGCTGCTATGTGCATCAATCAATTACAACATAAAATTGCTATATGGAAAAATAGAGGTCTTAAGGTTATACTCCTTACTTTGGATATAGAAAATGCCTATAACTGTGTAAGGGGTAATCTGTTAGTTGATATACTCAGAAAAAAAGGCATAGAGAGTCATTATACGTCCTGGATTGCGAATTTCCTATCCAATAGAATCCTAAAAATTGGTACGGAGTCGGTTGTTGTAAATGACGGCTTACCCCAAGGTAGCTGTTTATCGCCTATACTTTTTAATGTCTATACGGCTAAGTTGCACGATATTCAGGATAATTGTACCTCCATCTATCAATTTGCGGATGATTTTATTATTGCCTCATATCATAGAGATTTTGATTTGGCTGAGGCCAATCTCCACAGTAAAGTTCGAGAGTTTAATCTTGTGGCAAATACGTTAAATCTGTCATTCAACCTTGAGAAATGCAACCTGATGTATGTTGCAAAGGGAAACCGTAAAACTCTGAACAATAATTTTGGCAGTGTGATGATTAAACAGACAAAAAGTATTAAGTTCCTTGGTCTTGTAATAAGCTCATCACTGACCCTAGGAACGCACTATGATCAGATAATCAAGGAATCGGCCTTCAATTTAAATTTTTTCAAGATGCTGACTTCTGTCAGGGCTGGGTTACACCCTCAGACTGCTATGAAGTTCTATAGAAGCTTTATAAGATAAAAAATTGAGTATTGTAGGACCACCAGCGGTCATGCAAATAAGACTGTGATCAGAAAGATTACTACCTTTCAAAATTGCTTCCTTAGGAGAAGTTTAGGGGTTCCTCCAGCTACACCAGTTCCCTTGCTGTATGCTGTTGCCCATGAGTTACCACCCACTGAAAGATCTCTTTGGCTTACTGCCAAAGAAATCGTGAAATTAAAACAAACAAACTCTAGCATTTACAAAATGATTGAAAACTCTGCAGAGGTTAAATCCAGTTATAGCTTTGTTTTAAAAAAATTTGAAGAGATTTTTGTGAATACCAATGTAAATTTAATGACTGTAAACTGTGAAAACTTGGTGGTGATAGATGACTCCTTGTCTAGAGCGAAAAGCAAATTTTCCAATCATGAAATTAAAGCTATTTTTGCTGAAAAAATCGATGAACTCAAGCGTGATGGTGTCGATCTTCTGGCAACTGATGCGTCTGTTGAGCTTAATGCCGTTGGGTGTGGCATTTTTAATGTTACAAACAACACGGAGCATTTGTTTAAAATAGAAATGCGAACCTCCTCCACTTTTGGTGAATTGTGGGCCTTGCTTAAGGCCTTAGATATTGCGAAAGAATGCAAAATGAGTGAGATCTGTATTTTTACCGATAGTCTGAGTTTATGTCTGCTGCTCAAGAAAGCGAGCTCCAACAACTGCTGTGTTACACTTTTTAAACAAAACGTAAATGAATACGGTTTTGACAGTGTTCGGGTGGTTTGGACGCCTGGACATGTTGGTATTCCAATAAATGAAAGAGCCGATGCTATTGCAAAAAAGATGTTTGCTACGGCTCAATATTGAGCGTAGAATTCACTTTTGAAGAGGCACTCAGAATTATAAGAAATTTAATATTCAGGGATTGGTATGACGGCTTTCGTTCATTCTCAGAAGAAAAACCAAACCTTTTTGCCAAACTGCATGATTGCTTACCGACAAAACCTTGGTTTCATAAAGCTTCCTTTGATGTCAAAGTTATCAAAATGGTAAATAGAATACTAGTAGGATGTACTTGTGACAGCGTATATTTGCACAAAATAGGGGCCAATAACACTGATCTTTGTATGTGCGGTGAAATTAACTCGTACGTTCACAGAATCTTTAACTGTCCACTCCTTAATCACATCAGAAAAAATTACAGCTTTTTTGATTCATACACGGACCTCGTTTCCATATTTAAAAACAATGAAGTCTTTAAGTCTTTTATTTCATTTCTTAGTGCTGCCAACCTTTCCTTTTAAATAATATCACTCTCAAAACTTTGATGCACCAGAGCACTTAGTTTTACATACCGAAAATAGGTATTTTTCAATACCAAACGTTGAACACCCTGGCTTTTTGTGGATGTAAAATCCCGCCAAACACATCTCAAATTCCAAAAAAAAAAAAAAAAAGTTTTACTTTACGTTATTGAGATTTTTCTAAGAGACAAATTAAACTGTGAAAACTACCGTGGAATCACTCTCCTAAATTCCACATATAAAATCTTTTCTCGAATCCTCGCATCCCGGCTAACTGCGGAAGCAGAAAAAATCTTGGGCGAATACCAAGGCGTATATATATATACAACCTTTGTGCTCTCGCTATTTTCAATGTTGTTATTGACTGTAGACTAAAAACTGCCAAATGCAAGGTATGTGAGCGCGGCGGGAACATCAAGAAGAGTTCGGAAAGTAACTATCTTGAAAGAGAGTTGGCTGCTTTGAAAATAGTGAGGTGGAATACCTCATGAGGTAGCGGTGAATCTTATTCGATAACTTTGTTGTTGCACTCGCATGCAAATTTTTCGTCAAGTGAGCAGAGCTCAGAAATAGTGGCGAATCAAAGACGCCTAATATTGAGTGTAAATTCGTCGTCGTTGAAGGAGTTCCCTGTAGAGGTCAAATGCGTTGAAAACTACCCTCAGCTTCGTAACGTCGTAACGCTGGACCCCTTTATTACTGGATGATGGGGCATATAATAAGCGTCTTTCGTGGATTCAGATACAGCCTCCATATGACTAATTTCGAAGAGTTCTTGTATGAAGCCATTGTAAAGTGACGTGACAGTAAGTCATTGTCAGCCTTCGTTCGATTCGTAGCAGAATCGAAGAGCGAGATTCCGCAGCAATTATTCGAACTGCCATTACCTTGTAAGCACTTCATCCAGTTGAGCGTCGCAGTGCAGCGATTGTGATTTGTGCATGGAGAGAGCAGAACTTCAACACTTCCAAACTAAGTTCAGCTAAAAACTGCTCTCTCCATCATAGGTGAGTCAGGTGGACCTTTCCGAAGTTCGGTATAGATATATAATAATAATAATTGGCGCGTACACTTCTGTTAGGTGTTTGGCCGAGCTCTTCCTCCTATTTGTGGTGTGCGTCTTGATGTTGTTCCACAAATGGAGGGACCTACAGTTTCAAGCCGACTCCGAACGGCAGATATTTTTATAAGGAGCTTTTTCATGGCAGAAATACACTCGGAGGTTTGCCATTGCCTGCCGAGGGGCGACAGCTATTAGAAAAATGTTTTTTTTTTTTTTATTAATTTTGCTTTCACCGAGATTCGAACCAACGACCTCTCTGTGAATTCCGAACGCTAATCACGCACCAACCCATTCGGCTACGGCGGCCGCCTGTCAATAACATCGATTCCAACCATTACATCTATGCGACCAGACTCCGTAAAGCGCTGATCAACTGGGAATACCCGCGAATGTGGGAATACCTACTCAAGAACATTTAACGAATATACTGGCAGTTCTCTGGTGGTTCTCGGAAAAATAAATACATTTATGGCAAGGCACTTGTCTGAACAATTTGATAAAACAAACCGTGGAGTCTCGCCTCTGCAAGGACCCTATTTTGAGCAGTGTTGAAGCGACTTTACTGCTCTTCCAGTAGAAAGTACTTTGATACATTGTCAATATCCATGGTAAATGCATCGTCTTTACTTGTTGTCATGTATCTTTTAATAGGGTTACGAATTTTCGTACGTTAAAATTCAAATAAATAATATATCTTACAATAACTCCTCTGAGTTCTGACAGAGCATTACGGATGCTGGCTCACACACTAACACATCAGCGCATAAACAAGATCTGGAAACGAAAAGCTCGTTTAACAAGCTGGGATAACAAGTAAGAGCCCTTGTGAACACGCTAAACGAAAACAAAGGAAAGCGCCGTACCATACAAAACCTATGAGGAACATTATATTTAGCAAAAAATTCCACTACCACCGGGCTGCCGTAGAAAGTAGAAGCAGTGGAAGAAATGCAACCGGTGGGAAAGGTTCATGTATCAGCTTCTTCTCACCTAGTCCAGCCGAATCAACAAATAAGTGGACACTGGTAAATAAGCAAAACCCAAAAAGGCCAAACAAACTATTAATAAAAGTACGGGAAGAGTAAGACCCGACGCCATAATAACTGAAAAGAAAGTGAAAAGCGACGAAAAACTCAAGAATTTCGCTGAATCAATATCGAAAATATGGAGAACCCAAGACCGATGTAGTCCTAATCATCAGCAGAAAAATAGTAGAAACTATAAATTTAAATGTTGGGACTGTAACTACTAGTTCAAACCCCGCTACTAAATACCTAGGAGGATGGCTGACAGTCGTTTAAACATCAAAACGCACCTGGAATACGCTGTTAACAAGGCATCGAATGTGCAATTATGTCTGTTGCGAATAATGCCAAACAATGGCGGACCTAGCCACTGCTAGAATACTTTATAGCAGGGTAGTAAGCTCGGCTCTTTTGTATGCCACACCGATCTGGGCTCATGCACTGAACTTAAATAGCTACACTTAAAATCTGACAGCCGTCTAGCGGCTAAGCGCTTTGCGGATTATCCGGCTTCGCTGCAATTTCGGACGATGCTTCCTTCGCTATAGCAGGACTAGTCCCCGTAGACATTTTGACGAAAGAAATGCAGAGAGTGAATGTAAGGCTATCTGAACACGACGGTAGAGCAAGTCGTAAAACTATTGCAGAAGAACAAAAGCGTCGTTCGATGACAAGACCGGTGGAACAGATCACCGAAAGGTAGATTGAAGCATGGGCTAATAATACGCATTCTTACGACGTGGTTAGAAAGGAACCATGGGGAAACAAACTTCCAATTCCTTTCAGGACTCGGAGTATTTCGAAAATACTCCATAGATTAGGCCATGACAGTTACCCAAACGGCCCAATCTGCACGGAGAGGGAAGAAGAGGCCGATCACGTCTTGTTCCAATGCCCACACTATGCTCCCGAAACCTGTGGTATATTAAACGGAGAAAATATTATAGATTTTATGCTAAAATCGGGTGATGATCTAAGACGCGCGGAGGCACAATTACGTTCGGGATATTGTAGCAGGTTAAACTCCTACTTATCCAGAATCGACCCCGACATACCAAACATATGTCCGGCATGTGAAGGCACCCCGCACGACACTAACCACCTTTTCGCATGCCCCCTAAAACCGACTCATCTAACACCCCTCTCCCTCTGGACCCAACCCGTCGAAACAGCATGTTTCCTGGGCCTACCTTTAGATGAGCTAGACGAAGATGACCGGTGATATGCCCGACACTGGCGAGGCTACTATTACTGTTAACAAACAAACAAACGCGCGGAAGTTCGTAGACGAAATAACTAGGAGCATATGTGCTAACCAGCCCCGTGAGGTAATTTCTTTTTGGACAGTTCCGCGGGGAGATTGGTAGATAGTGGAGAGGTGTTTAGTACGTAAGTGCAGCTGTGAGGCTACAAGTCGTCCATACTGCTATGCCGGTATAGCAGTACTCATGAGAGTTTCCTCTTCACGGGTGTCGTCCCAGAAAAAAAAATTTAATACAAATATACTTATACTTGGACTTGAATGCGTTGCGAGCTATCCGGCTCGAGGGTCCAAAAATGTTTTGACTTTTCTCCAATTTGTATGGTGCGGTTTTCCAAAATCAAGGTATTGACATTTGTCTTTCGCAAATCCCCATAGAAGCAAAGACGAGAAATTCTGGAAAAAAACTACATTTTACGGACGAAACTAAAATTAATATGATTGATGCTGATTGCAAGACTTTTCCTCATCGTAAAAAAACCAAGGGTTCAATCCCCGCTACATAACAATGAATGATAAGGACCCCAAGCATACAGCAAAAGTACTAACAAATTGGCTTTCCGACGAAAAAATTTCGATTCTGGATTGGCCAGCACAAAGCTCCGACCTTAACACCATTAAAAATCTGTGGAACGATATTTTAGGTAAGGTTGAGCAAAAAAAATTTCAGAATGCCAATGAACTATGGCAAGGAGTACAAGAAGCGTGAAACTCTATTGGCTTGGAGAGATACCAAAAGTGAAGCAGTTTTCAAAAATAATGGATACTCAACAAAAGACTAATGACGTAAGAAATTAACCAACAAATTTAAACAATTTGAAATAACTGATTTCTGTTTTTGTTGCAGATCGATAAAAGTGCGTTATTTCAGAGTCAAAATGTGATAAATTTCGATTTTTATAGATATAGATATTGAATTGTTATTTATTTTGCGTTTTTTTTTCTTTTATTTTTTTTAAATAAACAGATTTGTGCAAAAATACACCGAATTCACTTTTTACACGGTCTTTACATACATGATTTTCAAATAGCACGATTCACTAATACATTTTTTACATGAAATGTTCATAATTTCACGAATCTCAAAACAAAAAATGTTTTCTAAATAACATATGTATATATGTATGTAGGTATGTAGGGACCCATTCTCGGTAGGTAGGAGGTTAACTTGCTACAATATTTAGAAGAATATGAAAGAAAGAAGGGAGTAATGTCGCGCAAGTGACCTCCAAGGGGCCGTCTTTGACAAACGCAAAATAAATGAGTTAGGCTGAATGCCTGCCCTAAGAAAAAGTATTGCAAGCGGCCTTGCCGCATAGGCTGTTCTAGTGAAGAAGAGACTAGACATTGCTAGTTTACTGGGGCGGCAGTTTTTATGGTTTTTCCATTGTGTGGAATCTCCAACTTACCCCACTAAATCTAAGGCGACGGAGGTAAAATTGCAGCTATAAATTAAAGTCGACGAGACATTAATACCGACTGTAAAAGACTCTAAATTATTGGGGGTCACCTTTGATAGTTTCTCAAATACGTTCTGAATTACGCAGCGCTCAATTGAACGCCTGGTACTATGGATTCGCAGTGGAGAAAGTTGAAGATCCTGCTGGGTTGTTACCGCGAGAATTACACCTGCAAACGCTACCTAGCAGCAGAGCCACCTACCAGGCGAGTGAGGAGACATCTCTTTAATTATAACGATGAGATCCAAGACTGAACACATCTAATGGACTATACAGTATATAGACATGTATTAAACGGCATTAATCGCGAGTCTCTTACCACTTTCCTAAACTCCAGCAGCCACCCATCGCAAACGAAGAGATTCAGCAACCTCGTCGCGCCCGTGTTATCCTGGCACAATTACGCTCTCTTTCGACGCAACCGTTGAAACAGCATGTTTCTTGGGCTAACCTTTAGATCAGGTAGACGATGAGAACCGACTTGACGAATTGCAACAGACACAATCATTATTTACAGTAAGGAACAAAAATATATCAAACATGAAATTATTGAATCGACAATTTGCCAAATGGTGTCTTAGTTGTTGTTGTTGTAGCAGCATAAACATTCCCCATACATACATATATGGGGAATGCTGCTGAAGTGACAATCCTTAGCCAGATATAAATCCGGGTAGTTCCGGTAACGTAGAACCGACTGTCGTAGGAACGATGGCATCTTGGTCAAACTTTCTTCTGCTTGCAATATAGTCTACAGGCTTAATAAATTCTTTTCTATGAAGTGAAACCGGCTAAACCAAGGATTTGGAAACTCGACAAACACTGAATTATGAGCATAACTGTAATGACAAAGTCAATCTTTATTATTCGGTGAAGCATATGTGAAAATTATTTCCTATTTTTATTAGAACTAGGATGACTAATTTGCCCACGCAGAACACTTTTCGCGCCATTGGGCTGGGCATTCTTATATCGCGGTCGAATTTGGCCCCTCAAATTTTGGTTCTGGATTCCTGTGCCTGGTCGACCTTTACCAATTTCGGAACGATTTCTTGATTTAGCATGTGCATCGTCCTTAACCATATCAATAACTTCATCCGGAATTCGTAAGTATTTGATTGTACTGCCCCGTATATAACATTCGGGCATTCGCCAAAATCTGTCTCCGTCCTAAAAAAAATAGAGGTTTTATAAGATACTGGCATTTAGAACAAGCTCACCTTAGAAGTACAAATAACATCTCTAAGATTTATGTTCATCCATGAATCACAGCTCACCAAATGCCCATTATAGGTTTCACCATTTTTGAGTTCGACTAGCTTCAAAAGAAAGTGCTTAGTAAAATACCTCTAATATTTAAATTGCATACCATTGGATGGCTTTGAGCCGTTTTTAATAGCGTTAGGGGTAGCTATAAAAATTATAAATTTATTAGTTGTAAATATTTATATATAACATATTAATACCATTCGAACTGAGTCCTTCGCTTAATAACATCAACACATCTGCTTACTGAGCTTAGAAATACTGACAGCATATCGATAACTTCAATCTATTCGATGTTTGTCGTTCGATATATAGTAAGATGAATAGAAGTATTCATGCAAAGTTTTTCCCAATGAAGTCGCCCCGGTAAAATTTTATCTAATATTAATACCCCTCGTATTGAAAAATATCTTATATATAAAATGAAACGGATTTCTAAACGTAAAACCTCTACCATTTTAAAACTCATAGTTTTAAAGTTACCACACTGCAAAGATTATAAAATTGACCAACATTTTTACTATTTCAGATAAAAAATTATGACCTCGAGATCGAAAATCGTAAGGGAGAAGAACTTGAAAATGCTGCTGCACCATCTTGGCGACCTTATGATATAGAGTGTAAGCATTGTCGCAAAGTCGAGATCTGAGGGGATAGTTGATATCAGATTAATTGAATGATGCTGACCTGGAGAAGAACATGGGAGCGAAAGACGACGGAGAAAAACTATTCATCTAAAACGCTAGATAGTTTTGTAGCTCAGACATATTGGGTGCAGTGGAATAGTTTTAAATTTATTGACGGTGTTTTGCATCGTGTATGGGAAAGTGAAGATGGTAATCTAATTATACTTTCTCAATCCAGAATTACATCCGTGTTAGACGAATTCCAAAATAGGCCGGTGAAGGTCATCTGAGTATCACTAAAACGCTGGAGAAGATTAAGCAGCGGGTTTAGGAGAATATTTCAAAGAATCGGAGAAATGGTAGAAGATTTCAGCAATATGTAGACCACGGGCTCATAATTTGAGCGAGTGGCCATGTATGTGGCGGGTCCGTTTCAATAAGCGACTTCAGCAATCGATATGTACTTGTTGTAACGGCCTACTTCAGTAGGTGGTCAGAAGTGTACGCGCTACCAAACCAAGAAGCCAAAATAATTGCTGAGGGGTTTGTGCAGAACTGGTTGGCTCGGTTTGGAGTTCCTATTAAGTTGCAGTCAGATCGAGTCCGCAGTAATTAAAGACATACGTTGCTTGATTGGGATTAAGAAAAATTACGTGTTTGTGAAAATTCAGTGAATGGCTTGGTAGTTTTGTGGTTCATGAGATTTAAACTAATCAAACTATTGAAAACGAAGTGCCGTATGTTGAATTGTGAAAATAAGGTTTGTTTGCGTTTTTATGCGGAAGATGCCGTGGTAGAAAAGTATGTATGTATGTGTGTGTGTGTAATTTCTTGTTTGGCGTTTTCCATTGCTATCGACTACTCTACTTCTTCACAAACAAGTAATTGCCCTCCCTTTTGCTTGTTTATTCATCCGCTCTTACGGCACGGCGAATTCAGAAGGCGTAGTCTGTCTCTCTGTCATTCTTGGTTGATTGCTGCTTGCCGAATACACGATTTAACTATTGCATTCAATTAAAGCTTTGAGTAGACACTTGTGTAAACACAGCTTTAGGTGGATTTCTTATGTATCGTAAAGTCGATACAATATAAATATTGTCGTTGTAGCTACATTTCTTTTAGCACATTCGCCTTGTTCATTGCTCAACTATCGTTCAATTCACAATTAAGGTTTTAAATCGCAGTCTTGTTTCTTCTTTTAAATTTTTTTGTTGGAATGTCAGGGGAAAGAGAGTATCGAGAAGACTTAAAGGTAAATTAATTGTATGGGTTTCTCCATTCTGTTCACAACCATCATAGCAAGGCAATGTGGCATGAGTAGAACAGCTGATTAAGCTTCTTCCATTCGACTCTAATTTAGGATATGTGTAAAACGGAATAACGGAAGGCTTTGTTTACGTTCATTTTCTGTTTAGAATGTGAATAAGTGTTTATAAATGAATTTTGTGCGTTTTTGTGTAAATTTAAATGGAAAAAAAATGAAAACAATATGGGGAAGTGTGCGGTATGCTAAACAATTTTACGCGGGAAATTAAGTTCCAATTGTTGGTAATTATATGTGTACTTTATGGAATACATGGAAAAATTAATCAAAAAAGTGAAAGGGGTACCAATCGCTACGTATTGACCTCAGTACGGCAAAACTTTCCTTTACTACCACGATATATTTGAATGGGGGGCGGAGAGGGAGGGGGCGTGGCATCACCCACCACGCCCATTCGAAAGAGCAAGGTTACACCATTATAAATGTGAAAGTCCCAACCTCGTAGTGTCCCTATAGAGGGGTTTTTTCCGACCGCATTTGCAGTTTGTACTGAAATACAGTTGAAGAGAAGAGTATACAGCAGTCGTCAACCCAGCAAGCATTTAACTTAGGTTTTATATTTCATAGCACTTATGAAAACGTTGTTTTATCGTGTTATGAGTGCCGATGGCGAAAATTTTGGTCAAAAATTGTTCGATTTTGCATTATTTCACTATTTATAAAAAAATTGCGCGATTTTTATTCCAAATTTTCAGTATTGGTAAAAATATTTGTTTTTGTAATATATATGTATATTCGAAATCAAAAAAGCGCCGCAGGCGAAAATTTGGACGGCTCCGACCCCATGTGTTCTCCCATCACTTCTTTTGAGAGAAATATTACGAATTTTTCAATGAAATTCACAGGAGATGTTCACTTCGTGCTTATTTTGCTAAAACTAGCACCAACACTATTCTGTTAATAATAGTTTTTAAGTTATTTGTTGATAAAGTTTGTCTTTTATCTTCACCAAATTTTGATAGAATAAGTGCATTTATCACATTTATTTTAATAAATATTGAAACTATATTAACATACACATACGTTTTTAACTCTTTTTATTTATTTATACCACAAATTAACCATTTATATTGCATTTTTAAGTTGCTAACTCCAAATATGCCAGCTAAATTTACAATAACTGAAAAGCATGGCTGAATGGAGTGCTGCCAGAAGCAAAAAATAAAAAAAATAATAGAATGCCATTGAAAACGAAGCAACATAGGAACATAATTTCCACACACTCTTTTTTGTTAGAATAATGAGGGAATGGGGGTTTACAACCTCTAAGGTGTATATATCGAGTTCATAAATATATATAAATACAATATCGATGTGATTTTCGAAATACAGTTCAGCTTCACGTAAAATTCCTACGCGAAAAGGAGTACTACGCAAAAATACTGTGGATTGCGTAGCCGGAGTTGGACTGATGAGGGTTATTTTTTTGAAGCGCGGCCGAAGGCCGCCCACGCGAAAAGGAGTACTACGCAAAAATACTGTGGATTGCCTGGCCGGAGTTGGACTGATGAGGGTTATTTTTTTGAAGCGCGGCCGAAGGCCGCCCACGCGAAAAAGAGTTCTACGCAAAAATACTGTGGATTGCGTAGCCGGAGTTGGACTGATGAGGGTTATTTTTTTGAAGTGCGGCCGAAGGCCGCCTACGCAGAAGAAAGTTTTACGCAAAAATACTGTGGACAGCATAGACGATTTTTTGTTCCAAATTTTCGGCTGCGGCGCTGTTTTTTCTTTTTTTTTTAAATATATATATGTATATATATATACCATATATTCATAATATAGTGAAAATTTAGAATAAAAAATCGCGCGATTTTTTATTCCAAATTTTCGCCTGCGGCGCTTTTTTTTTTTTTTTTTTTAAATATATATATGTATATATATATATCATATATTCATAATATAGTGAAAATTTGGAATTAAAAATCGCGCGATTTTTTATTCCAACTTTTCGCCTGCGGCGCTTTTTTTTTTTTTTTTTTAAATATATATATGTATAATATAGTGAAAATTTGGAATTAAAAATCGCGCGATTTTTTATTCCAAATTTTCGCCTGCGGCGCTTTTTTTTCTTTTTTTTTAAATATATATATGTATATATATATATCATATATTCATAATATAGTGAAAATTTGGAATTAAAAATATATATATCATATATATAATATATATCATATATTCAAAATGCATACAATCAAACATACTTTACTGAAAATCAAGCATTAATATATATATGTATATAAATATATACATATATCCATAAATATACCTATATATATATATATATATATATATATGAATAGACGTATATAATATAGAAATAATTTGTAAAATTTTGTATTTCTATTCATTTATTATCTTCTAAAATTGTTTATTTATACGATGTCTGGCAGCACTTCGGCTGGTTGTAGTAACCAAAATAGGAGGATTCTTGGTCAATTTTACAATTTTTAAACTCAAATAACTTAAAAACTATAAGCCTCCGGTAGGTTCTGTTTTCAGTTTTAAGATGGGGATACACCCCTCTACCCCCCCTTATACCCCTTTTTTTAAAAGGGGCGGGAGAACAAATGGGGATTTCCCCATTTGGACTAAAAATCAAGCAATTTTTATTCCAAATTTTTAATATTTGTAAAAATATTTGTTTTTGTAATATATATGTATATTTGAAATCAAAAAAGGGCCCCTATAAATAATAAAAAAAATAATAAAAGAATTGTTCCCTTTTGGTTGACTGGGTTTTTCTTATTTCGCTTTGTTTTTCTCTCTCTCATCGTTCGTTTGACAGTTCGCTCCTCAAATTTATTCTGCACGGTATTACAAACGGTTAGAAGAACAGTTGTAATAATAGAATTTTAATAGAATTTGGACTATTATTTAGTAAAAATAGCTTTAAATCGAATGTTAATGCAATAAAGAATGTTTATAAGTGATTTTGTTACTTTTCTGTGTTTGTTTTTAAGTGAAATAAGCGTCTGTAAAAGGGCATTTTTTCAAGCTTATGACAAATAGATGCATTTTTAACGTTAAATATTGCTATTAATTCTTAATTTTAATTTATAAAAAGTAATATAAATCAAAAGGCTGATACAGTGACTACATTTGCGTGTTATAATTTTTAAATTCGGTCCACGCACTTAGACATTATAAGCAAATATATCGTGGTAGAAAAGGAAAGCACAGCCCTCAGTACTAATAATCTGAAGGAGCAAAAGTATTTTCTCTCCGTTCAAAAGTTATTAACAATAAACGCTTTTATATTGCTGCTCTTTTCAATCACTAAATAGGGGTCAAACTTATCATTCTCTATACACAACGTAATAAACTCTCTTCTATAAATACTCGGTAAATATTAACATTAATTTAAATATATTGTTAATCAAAATGTTTACAATGTTTGTATGGGAACGACAAATGAAGTAAAAGATGCTTATGCTGGAAACAGTCACCGACGTACGTAGTTCCTTACCGCAGCCCCTAGGGAGCACAAAATTGTGCAAAACTCATCCCGTAGAAAACAACTGCATTCTTTTAGTTACATATTTGCACAATACATCGGTTTGTGTGCGTATGTGTTTGGTTGTATCTACACAATGTTGCCATTCATATTTTTGCTTACACACATTTTCACACATCAGTTACAATTTTTCATTGCTTCATAAACCAAAGCCAAAAATCAACAAATGCAAATAGTTCATTTATCTATAATTAACATTATTCAACATTGTTTTTAAGTTATTTTAACAAAAATTAAAAATTTTTAAAGTTTAGTTTGTAAATGATTTCGAAATGCACTGATTGGCAACACTGTGTGGTGAGAGAGCAATCAGCTGACAGGGTTCTACGGGAATTTTCAAAAATCCTGCAATAAAATCTACGTTACTACGATAGGGAAGGGAAGTAATTTTTTATTTACATGGGGTTCTCATTAGTTTGATCGTAACAGATGACAGGGGATTGCGTTCACGTCGCTTACTGTTTGCAGCCTTAGTAATGCCACTCGTGACCCCACCCACCACGCTCATTAGAAAGAGCAAGGTAACACCATTGTAACTGTGAGAGTCTCAACCTCCTAGGGTCCCTATGGAACCCCCAGGAGAAGTCTAAAAATGAGGTTTTTTCATTTGCAGTTTGTACTGAAATACAGTTGAAGAGAAGGGTATACAGCAGTCGTCAACCGAGCAAGCATTTAATTTAGGTTTTATAATTCATAGCACTTATGAAAATGTTTTATCATAAAATTTATAAATGCCGCTGGCGAAAATTGCCTGATTTTGCACTATTTCACTATTTATAAAAAAAAATGTTTGTAACAGGCATAGTTAAAAACAAAAAAGCGCCGCAGGCGAAGATTTCTACTAAAAATCGCGCGATTTGCAAAAACTTTTTTTTGTAACATGCATGTATATTTGAAAACTAAGAAGCGCCGCAGGCGAAAATTTGGACTAAAAATCAAGCAATTTTTATTCCAAATTTTTAATATTTGTAAAAATATTTTTTTTTGTAATATGTATGTATATTCGAAATCAAAAAATCGCCGCATTGAAATCTAAAAATCGCCGAATTATTCCAAATTTTCAGTATTTGTCAAAATATTTTTTTTTGTAATATGTACCTATGTGTATTCGAAATCAAACAAGCGCCCCTATAAATAATAAAAATAATAATACAAGAATTTAGAAGAACATTTGTAATAATAAAATTTGGAGTATTATTTAGTAAAAATAGTTTTATTGTTACTTTTCTGTGTTTGTATTTAAGTAAAATAATCGTCTGGAATAGGGCAGAAAAGAAGTAAAAGAAGTTAACGTTAAATATTGCTTTAATTCTTAATTGTAATTTATAAAACGTACTATAAATCAGAAGGCTGATAAAGTGACTACATTTGCGTGTTATAATTTTTAAATTCGGTCCACGCACTTAAACATTATAAACAATTTTACATGGTAGAAATGGAAAGCCAACCAGGTGGAGATGTTAGGGAGTGATTCAGGAACGGTCTTTATAACTCTCAATTATTTCGGAAATATATTTTTTTTAATTTTTTGCCTTCAAAGTGTCCACGGGAGCTTCACTATAGTTTGGCACATTATACTAAACGGTGATTTTTTAAGAGCTGTAGGAAAGTTTTTCAAAAAAACACACGTAAAATTCAGAAAAATGCATGAAATTTTTATTTAAATCGATAGTAGTCCATATAATTTAATGTTTGAAGATTATTTCATGCAAATGTTGACCGCGACTGCGCTTCAAATGGTCCATCCGCTTAGTCCAATTATGGCATACTCTTTCCATAGCTCTTAAAAAATCACCCTATATATATGTATTATGCCTCCACAATTATGAAATAAACTGTCGTGTCATCTTAAGTATTTTTAAGTTATGTGTCCAAAAGTCAGTTTAGCCTTGAGCTTCAGACCCATTCAGAGCTCAAATTGATATTAATTTATATGTATGTACTTTTACGCCTGTAGCCCGTTTCTGTAACCATTATCGATGAAGTTTTCGGTTGAAATATTCGATTTGACGTCATTCTATTTCAGTACGAATACTCGATTGAAAAGGTTTCTATAACCGAATTAAACGCTCATAGTTACACTTTATGTTAAAAATAATTAAACTGTTATAACTCACTATCTTACAAACACATGTATGTAGTTTAAGACAGCTCTATCTCAGCGTTGCCAAATTATGTTCATTTATACCAGTTGGTTCATTTATTCGCCACTTGCTAACGCTTGGTGAAAAGAAGAGGCCTATTGTTGATCTTTGTATATTTATGTGTATGGCTATGTACATATGCGTGCATGAATGGCATACAATTTACTGCTATTGACATCATCGGCCTTAACAACCGCGCTGTTAGTTCAGCCTTTTCCAAACTGGATAAAGAAGCAAAGCGAATGGGTCTGGTGGTGAACGAGGACAAAACGAAGTACCTCCTGACATCAAACAAACAGTCGACGCACTCGCGTATCGACACCCACGTCACTGTTGACAGCTATGATTTCGAGGTTGTAAAAGCCTTTGTATATTAAGGAACCAGCATTAACACCGATAACAATGCCATTCTTGAAATCCAATTCGATGTGGTATCAGCTGGTGATAGCAGAGGAAGAGGAAAGCCTCCTCTGCGCTGGAGATATCAGGTGAAGAAGGACTTGGCTTCACTTGTATCCAACTGGCGCCGGTTAACACGAGAAAGAAACGACTGGCACGCTTTGTTAAATTCGACCAAAATCGCGCAAATTAAAAAGAAGAACTAATTACAGAAGTGGTTTCTTAACATAGCCCAGCTCTTCCTTCATTTAAATAAATTATTATTTTCAATGTTTAAAAGTCTAAATATTTTGTTTTTCTCAGTCTTGCCTCAGTCGATCGGCGCATGATTACTCTCATTGTTCCACATTTCCCTGATTAATGCTTACAGAAACACGTTTTTTAGGCCAATCTAGCATTTTAGATCGTATCGATGTGAAGACAATGTTTTGTTGATTCCCCAGAATCAGGTCAGCAAATTCCTTTTACAGCAAAGATTAGACATTAGTATATAGGTTACATTAGTATATATGTGTATTAGAAAATTTTCTGATTTATTATTTTTTATTATTATTCACAGGGTCTATTGCGGTTTTTATTGCACCATACAAAAAGTGAAGACGCTAAGGAGTCAACATGTCAGGAAATGGATGCAGAGGTAAGAATTTCATTTACATTGTTTGCCACACATTTGAGGTTTATGACGCAATGAAATTATAACATTGTCCAAAATCGAAGTAGCTTTACCTGGTGCTTATTTAGGTGCAGTATTTTGCATCTGCTAAATAATACTAGACAATTTAGCGAATTAACCGAAAGCAAAAACAAAATATACTTGAGTTGATATAACCGGTTATGATTGAAAGCGCATACAGGGTTTGATTGAAAAGAAATGAGCCTTCCAAATGAGCGTCTGCCAAGCGATCAACCGAATCGGCTGGAGGAGGAAAACGATCGTTGGACCTTCCCCTCCGTGCGTGAAAGCTGTTTTAAAAGTGTGTTGGAGCAACGTTACTCGATCAAAATTTGCGTAAAGCTAAACAAAACGAGTACCGAAACCATTGGGCTACTCAAGGAGGCTTACGGGGACCAATCTCTGTCCAGTGCCCAGGTAAAACGGTGACACAAGTCGAAGGGGAGGCGTTTCGACTCCATCGAAGCGATCCAAAAAACTGTGACAGCCGAATTGAACGCGATTCCGGCGGATGAGTTTAAAAAATGTTTCCTGCAGTGGAAGGACCGCTACCAGCGATGTATTGACGCTCAAGGGTCCTATTTTGAAGAATATAAGGCTCATTACTTTTCAATCAAACCCTGTATATACACTGGCGGGCAGATGTTTACATACACGCACCGTTTCCATTGATTTCAAAGTCTACAAAGTTTATCGAAAAATATCTTCATCAGTTTTATTTGGAACCTTTTTCTAATCTCAATAAACTGAAAAGAATCCATCTTTTAACATAAAATAACCCAGTTATGGGGGAAAAACGCAAAAACAGCGTTGACAGAAGTCTACATTTATGTATAAAAATAACTTATTTTAGTATGAAAACTTTACTTAATCCCAGATATTGTTGCTAGTATTAGTAGCAGCTGCCTTAGCCGAATGGGTTGGTGAGTGACTACCATTCAGAAGACGTAGGTTGGACTATGCGTGAAACACCAAAATACATGAAAAATTTTTTCTAATAGCGGCCGCCCCTGTCAAACCTCCTCCTGCCGTGGAGTCGGTTTAAAACTGTAGGTCACTTCATTTGTGGAACAATATCAAGACGCACACCACAAATAGGATGAGGAGCTCGGCCAAACACCCAAAAAGGGTGTTCGCACCAATTATAATATAATATCTAAGCATGAAGCCGACGTTGCATTGATGCAACTAAATTTGTCAGTTCTGCAGATGTTATACAGTTTCAAGCTCCTATTATGCGCTCTTTGAGTATAACAGGAGGATGGATTTTTCCACTCTTGAGTTAAACAAATTTCCCATGCATGTTCAATAAAATTTATTTAAATCTAGGCTTTGTGGTAGTGTGTTTAATTGTCTTAGTCCTTAGGAAAGCCGCCAATCCTTAACAACACGTGCCGTTTATTTTGGATCGTTATCTTGTTGAAAGATGTAACCTACACTAATCTCCAAATTATCCACCGAAAGTTTCAAATTATGTTCCATTTCATTCTATTCTTCCAACTTCAGATTCCGTAACTACTTCCCAAACCATTACGTTGCCCCCACCAAGTTTGATACTAAATTCTTCGGATTAAGTGCAGCATTTTTTAGTTTCTCAAAACTTTTGCTATTTCATCGCTACCAAATATTATACATATATTAAACTTTGACAGCATTAGATGGACCGTTGAAATTACCTTTTTTTAATTCAAAGATTTTTACATAATTGTTGCTATCCTTGAAATCGTTCTTCTTTCGCATGTTGAAAATCTTACCGTCAACCTTTTTGTAGCAAATTGAGTGCTTCAATTGCTTGGACTCACAGTTCACGCCATATTCTTTGTGTGCTTTGTTGTATTTCGTTTACATTATTTAAGAAATTATTTATAAGGAATTTCTATAAAAATTGCCTAAAAGTGAAATATTTTTTTATTAGCATCAAACCTTTGAGATAATGGTCGGAAAGACTGTTTCGTTTCGCCCCAGTTTCGTACTATTAAATCACAGTGCCAAGCCTGACTGTAAAGTCGAATGCAGATGATTAACCATTTTCTACTTCGTTCTTTCAGAAAAAACAATTTCTGGAATCTGCTTTAAACTGTATGACTACGGATGTAATGAAGGAGTTTCAAAATGCAATTTTAATTTTAGATGATCATACATCGGAAGATACTGATAAAATTAATGCTTTAACTACAATCAGAGAGAGCATTGACGACATGGATTTTGCAAATAGTTTCGTGAAAGCTGGAGGCTCCGTGTACTTAATTAAATGTTTAACCAACACAGATTATAAAATAAAAGGATTGTCTGCATATATTATTGCGGAAATGTCACAAAATAATGAATTTTGCCAAAAGCACTTTGTTGATTCGAAAACGATCCCAATCTTAATAAAATTCTTGAATGGACCTGCAGAGATCGCAAACAGTGGTTCACATGCGATATCATCTTTAATACAAAATTTTGAACCAGGTCTAACGGAGTTCTTAAACTTAGATGGAATAAACACTCTGTTATCCTGTTTAGATAAAAATGATTCGAAATTATTTCTAAAAGTTTGTTCTTTAATTGGAAAATTAGGAGAGCATGAAGACTTGCGAGGTGAGTAATTTTTATTATACAAATAGTATGTTAAATAATTAAATTTACATAACATTGATTTTGGACATTTGTATCTTGTTTTAACAGTTATGATTCCTATTTTATATTATACATGGTGTACTCCAAAAAGGTATGCCAAAAAATTTATGAATCCATATCACTTTGCGTCTATGAAAAAATACGCCACTTTCAATGTATCAACGGGTACGGTGACAGGTCTCGATTCTAATAGGATAGTATATGTTTTCGGATATCTGCTAATGACCAAGTATGGTGCTTTAAGTGTCATGCGTTTGCCTGGCTGTGTGACAAGCATCCGTTTGCCTGACTGTGGTAAGTTGAGATGTGGATATGCTTGGCGTCTAGTACCTTGGCCAGCTGTTTGAAAAGGCTGCTTTCAAATTTTGTGCCCTCATCAGTGGTGATGAACTTCGGTACGCCGGATCAACTTATTCACTTTTTGAGAAGTTCTGCCGTTATCGTTTCAGCTATATTATCTATTAGTCGACCATGTTAAGAAACAACATCTTAACTTGATATGCACTAAGCGCTTAGGCAAGTTGTGCTTTTAATGACTAGAATGCGTTAGTTGTTTCGGTCGCCCAATTATGTCTGGCCTTGCCTAGCAGCGGCCGGAGGCGTATGGACAAGTCTATAAACATTTACTGGCCCCAAAAAATTACGAAATTTATACACCTCCTTGGAGAATTTATAGTCTAGGATACCTTTAAATGTGCAAGGCAGCAGCATAATATCCGGAAAGCAGCCGGTTATCCGCTGGCAGTTTCGTCAATGAATGGTTGAAATATTTGAGCCGCACCTTGAATCCCAAAGGTCATGGTGAAAAAAATTCAGAAGGTGTAGCCAACATAGGGCCGTTAATCGGCTCTCAGTAAATTTGAAGGAATCATCTTGCATCACTAAATAAATCGATACAGTCCCCGCTCATGTTACTTCGTTGCTATCGGAAAACGACTGGTTGCTGAGTGTGTAAATACATGTGAAATGAACGTGCTGTCGAATCCCCTGTGGAGTGGCAGATGAAGTTATACATATTCACGTATTCGTCGAATCAATCTTAGTGAAGACTGTGTTGATTTTTTGGTCATCACCAACACAATCTCAGATTTTTCGTAAACCTCTGTCATGTCACCGGCTAGTCAGCCAATCAGCTGATTATTTAAAATTTCTTGAGAGTCGGTTAACGGTCCGATTGGCCACACCTTTTGAATTTTTTTCACCAAGCTCAGGACTAAGGTGTTAAATACATAGTTGATATACATATGGCCATCAGAGTACTTCATTCCATGCAAGTATAATAGATTTAGCTTTCCGCTGTGGTGAAAAACAAAATTGAGCGAAAAAACTTCGGCTGCTACGCCTAATAGGGGTGATAGATTTACAAGTTTTGTTCTTTAATTTTGGTGTAAATTGTGGAGGGGCCTTCGGCTGTGAGGGGAATTCTGCACGATCATTCCACATGTATTCACATGCTCCTCCAATCAGTCGTTGTTCAGATAGCAAGGAAGCAACATGAGAGAGACTGTGTTGATGTTTTTCATACATCACTAACACACTTTTATTGCCAGCCGAAATTCGCACGATATTTTCACACATATTCACATGTGTACAAGTCACTTGACTAGCGAAATCATACATACAATTAACTTGCTCAATGTTGGAGTGATAGTTACGAAATCCAAATTGATGTTCTGGAATGAGATTCCTTTGCGCAATTATTGCATTGATCCTTTTGAAAATCAACTTTTCGAAAAGTTTAGAGGTAACAGGCCTTCTTGTCCTGTAATTGAAGACCGCGCTCGAGGTCTTCCCTGGCTTTTTTATAAGGATAATTTCAGCAACTTTCCACTTAGTTGGGAAATACTCTTATCTGATCATCGTGTTGCGTATTTTACTTCTTTCCAGGTAAATCGTACAGTCGGAAAATCCATTTTAAACGGAGCTGAGAGAACTTCGTTAACTTCTGAGTCTACCTCCGCACTCTACTGCAAACTCTATTGCTTTTTGCCCAATCTCCATTACACGTTTTTATCGTTGCGTTGTAACGCGTTGGTTGTGACATCTTTTTCGTTGCCTTCCACAGTGAGTAGTCAGTAGCTTCCGTAGGTGACAATTTAGATGAATATTCATGCAGTTCAGAGTTTTTTGCGTCACGTATAGTATTTCTTAATTGTTTTGTGAGCTTATTTAGCTTTTTTTGTCGTTCTTGTTTCTGGTGCTTTGCCAAATTCGCGGAAGCTTGCGTTTCTCTAATATTAATATTTTTACGCGAACATTAATGTGTGCGTCAGCGTGAGTGTAGTAGTTTCCGGCGTAGCGGTCCATGCAGCCCTTTGAATGCAGTTGTTGAAATGCAGTTGGATTTTAGTGGAATATTTAGGAACAGGAAATCCTTCACCAGTTCTTTAAAGTAGTCCTCATTTTGTCATTTTATTGTGTAAAATTTATAAGATTCGGTGTTTTAGGCCAGTAAGTATGGTGTCCTGTCGAGACGTGGAACAATTTATTGGCCTGCATTGCTCTGAGAAGTTCGCGCCCCCTTGGAGTTATTAAGCATGAGCCCCATTGCGGATATTTCTCATTGTAGTCGCCAGCTGCTATAAATCTAGGTCCCAACGATTTGAAATACATTTTGTATTCGCCACTTTTTATTAGTTGATTTGGAGTACAGTACACAAGAGCAATCAAAAGAAAGCTCTTTCCATCTGTAACTGTCATAGCAGTAGATTGTAGATTGTAATCTTTAGTGTTTCCATGAACCCTATGCGCAATATTATTTTTGATTAAGATGGCCACGCCTCCTCGTGCTGTAGCAGCAGTATGATTTGTGTGGTATAAAATCATATTTTTATGTAACATTTATCTGTCAAATGTGTTTCCGATACTAAAATTACGTCAACATTTTTATCTGCTAGAAATACTTCCACTTTATAACTATGCCAGGTGAGCCCATTGCCATTCCAAATTGCAAGCAGCAGCGGCCTATTCATTTTGAAACATTCGGGAGCATGGCTGTAAGAAGATTAAGTACAGTACCCGTCTGTTCAACTAGAGTGCGGACCATTCTTTTCAGTTCTTCTATTTCATTATTGTTTTCTTTATATACAGTACCTTTTTCAATAGTTGGTTGTGGTGTTGTGGTTTTTCTTGTACTCGATTATTAATTTTTAGAGCTTCCGCGGGACAGCGGGTTTTTTGTTATTGATGGATGTGAGATTTTGGAGTTAGGCGCAACATTTGGCAGTTCTTTTTTTCGCAGCGTTGGGTAGGCTTTTCGTTGCAGGCCTTTGTAAATAGTACAACCCTTGTAATTGGCAGGATGGCTACCATCACATAGCACGCACTTCCTTTGAAATATCCTTTTTTGGACAGTCAACGGTTAAGTGATTACCTACGCATTTAATGCATCTTGGACTACGATTGCAAAAGTGCTTTGTGCAGTCTGTGCCAGAAAACACGACCCGCGAGTATTCATGAAGCATAAAAGATAAATATTTAAAAAAATGTTTACATAAAAGTATGTACAAAACTTCGAGTCGCAATTACTCAATAAGCCGTTGTCGAGTATAGCCTGGCATCTTCTTCATGCTTTGAAGCTTTTCTGCGTAGCTCGTCGACAAAGAGAACCAGATTTTGCGAAATTGACGCACGAGTTGCTTTAAATCGTGGGCTATCTTTTCGACAAGATACGTTTTCATAATTCCCCACCCATTTACAATGGGGTTGGATTTGACGATGTGGGACGGTAGGATATGTTCGCCTCCTTCAGTCGTCGTTCGATGGTGTTGATACTCACATCTATTCCCCTTTTAGCAAGAATTGTGCGTGCTTGGCGTAGTCCCAAAGAAGGGTCCCACTTAAAAAGTCGGACGATCACTTTATCCTTCTTTTTTGTCGTCACTCGCTTCAAGCCGCACTCGAAAAAGTCATCAACATTTTTGTACACTTTATACCGCTGATTCCACATCACAACACACTTTTTTGATTCTTTAATTTCGAATGCGTGCATAAAAATACCGCTTCGAAACGCTTCGTGTACTTCTCACTCATTTCTGTTTGGTTGCGTTTACGGGAAAGTTTCGAACGACACTAACTTGAGCTAGCACTGGAGTCGTAGCCATTTAGTAGGACTATTACGCAGCAAAAAGCAGAGCGAAATATATCTTGAAATTACAAGAAAAAAACCGGTTATTTTCTTCTGACACAGACTGTATAGTATGTCCGTAACGTTGACATCTTGTGCATTGTGGAATTTCGCCGTTTTCTTGGAGCTTCAAGTTTAATTTTTGTGTAAAGCATATAACTCTTTATTTTTGCTGCCTGCTTTGAGGCTAATGTAGAACATAGGTTTTTTGTTTGCCATTGTCGCATATTGAAAATATTTACCACCTGGTGGCCGAGGTTTTCAATTGCATCACGAATGTCGTCTGTGGGTGTTGAAGAATGAATACCTTTCAGGACTATATTGAAGTTACATTCTTTTTTAATTTGTATGCATGGAAATTTAAAATTGAAATTTGAAAAGGTCGAGCCTAGGAGCACCAGGAGATTTGGTGGCTCCTAAAACACTCAGGCTAAAACGCAAATGGTACAGGGTGGGCCAAATAAGACCTACTAATGTTGAACACAAATAACTTTTCGATTTCGGCGTTTCATCCTCATTTCGACCGATAACTCTAGTGGCCATAACACCGCACCAAATAGTACATTTAGATGGGTGCAACTGATGTTGGTGTATTGCCCTTGGATTTTCAGAGCCCCACAATCTACAGTTTTATTTGTTGACATAACCATTTAAATGGAAATGTGCTTCATCCGACATCAAAACATTATTTACGCTGCGGTAAAACAATTTATCGTTAACTATTTTAATGGGTTGTGTTCTACTGTAGGGTTCCATAATAAATTTCCAACAATTCAATTATAACCTACAAAAAGAGAAAAATAAATTTGTCAAAAAATAAAAGAGTTATTTGTGCTTAACATTAGTAACATTAGTATTTAAAGCTCTGAAAAGAGGGTAGATAGTGTATCAGGGAAGGGAAAAAGTATTAGAGAAAGAGATAGGAAAGAATAGAGACAGAGATAGAGATAGTTAGTCCTGTGAGAATTTTCCAGATTCTTTGGCAAATCTATAAATACCCTTCAGTTTTAGAGAGCGAATATTACTCATTCTCATGACATCGGAACGCAAAACTCGTAGCCGTGCTGTAGCTAGCGAAGGCAGGACACTCACATAGAAAGTGCTCAGTGCTATCCGCCTCCTCCAAGCATGACAGGCACATTGGGTCCTCAATGATTCCAATGGTGGTCATATGCTGACCCCATGGGTTGTGTCCTGCAATGATACCGACCATCAACCGAACGTCTTTCCTTCCAAGTTTTAGAAAAAAGTTTGACAGTTTTCTGTTCGGACTTGTCACAAAACACTTTGCAGTTCTGCAGCGTTCTAGACCGGACCATCGCTCTTTATGTAGATTGCATACATAATCGCTGATCCAATTCATGATTCCTACTGAACTGATTCCGATTTTTGCCTCTGGCCTTTGTGGGGGAACCGCTGATCCACGGTTGGCCAATTCATCGGCAATTTCGTTTCTTTGAACACCGGAGTGTAATGGAACCCATATAAGTACAAGCCTGTTTTGTTTTGCGACAGAATTAAGCTTCTTCTTACATTCTTGAACAATCTTTGAGGTTTGCTTCGCGTTCTCCAGGGCCTTCAGGGTAGCCTGACTGTCACTGAAAACTCCAATCTGTTTCTCGCTCCATCTCCTCTCGATTATCCATTCGGCTACTTTCAGGATGGCAAAAACTTCTGTTTGGAAAACAGTTGTCATTTCCCCCATAGCATAGTGCTATTTATTACTATCGTTTAAGTACCATCCGGCTCCAGACTCTATTTCATTCTTGGACCCATCGGTAAAGAAAATATTCGTCAAACCTCTCTGAATGCATTCTGGATTGCTCCATTGCTCACGCAATCTGACATCGAATTTCCTTCCAAATGAAACTGTGGGTATCAGGTCGTCTTTAGGTGCCAAAAACAGTGGATACTGCTCAGATAGCATCTTAAAAATTTCTCTGTGTCCCGCAGTTCCATCTTCGTGCCAGTGATGCACCCGTGATGCATAAACATACACTTCTTTGCAGCCTGTATAGGCTCTGCGGCATTGCTGAAACATCCTCAATACTCCTAGATATTCAACTTCATCGGAAAGACGGATTAACGGAAAGACCTTTTCTCATGCACCAGCCATCGATTTTGTCCAGAATCCTCTGCACTTTCGTGCAAAGCCTCCTTAGGGATTTATCCGATGTTAGCGCACAAACATCGTCCGCATATGCTTGGACATGAAAACCGAGTTTCTGCATCTCCGCTAGTAGAGAGTCTACGACCAAGCACTACAGCAGCGGAGAAAGAACACCCCCTTGGGAACATCCTTGCTTGGGTTGCTGTTCTCACCAGCGGTTAACAGCCTCTCAGAGTCCATTTTACAATGGTTTGATTAACTCCGTGTCGTTCGGCAGAAGAACATATTGAGCCGAAAGTGGCATTATCAAAAGCCTCTCAATGTCCACGAGCACTCCCAATGTGTATTCGTCAGCTTCCAGCCCGGCTTCAATCTTGCTAACAAGATCGTGTAAGGCTGATTCACTTGATTTTCCACTCTGGTAAGCGTGTTGATTTCTACTAAGTGGACTTCCCAGCAATACCCCCAGTCGAATATGTCTCTCCACCACTCGTTCTAGACATTTCAACACAAACGATGTCAAACTGATTGATCTAAAACTTTTTGCTAGGGAAAAGTCGTCTTTTCCTGGTTTCGGAATAAATACTATTCTTGCGCGTCGGTATTGGGATGGTATATAACCAAGTGCAAGACAGGCTATGAAGATCCTTTTCAGTGCCTCAATCAGTCTGTCTCCTCCACACAGAGAGTAATGTGTAAAGTAAATTTACGTTTTACAACACTGTTTTCGATTGTCAGCTGCTTTTAAGCAACGTAAAACAGCTGTAGTGTTAGATTTGTTTGTGAAATTCTCTTTTCCTTTAGCTTTTGAGTTGTTTTGTATACATTGTGTAAAATAAGTACCCGGAATTTATAATTTAAACTCTCCCGGGAATACCTGACACTTCAAATTTGGTTTTTTCATGTTGGTACACATGTCCTTGAATGCATAAGCCTTATTAGAACGGGATCTATTACTTAGTGTGTTTTATTCTGCAGTCAAAGTGAGTTGATCTTTTGTTTACTTGGCGAATTTTACTCAATTTTTTGCAAAAAGAGCATCGGAAGGAGGTCTCTGAAGACATGGTTTCCCGAGCTAATACGGACCCTACGTTCATGAAACGCATAATAACTGGTGATGAGACATGGGTCTACGAGTACGATATGCAAACCAGTCAGCAATCGTCTGAATGGCGCTTCGAGAACGAGCCGTATCCAAAAAAACCACGCCAAAGCCGGTCAAAAGTGAAGGTTATGCTCACGGTTTTCTTTGATTACCAAGGCGTGGTGCACTCTGAGTTCCTTCCAGAGGGCCAAACGGTTAATAAGGAATATTATTTATCCGTTTTAAGGCGTTTACGTGAAGCCATTCGCCGTAAACGGCCCGAATTGTGGAAGGACAATTCGTGGATTCTGCACGACGACAACGCGCCATCGCACCGAGCCTTGATTGTACGCGAGTACAAGACCAAAAACTTAATAAATACTATCGAACAGCCACCGTATTCGCCAGATCTCGCACCCTGTGACTTTTTTCTCTTCCCAAAACTAAAATTGCCACTTCGGGGAAGGCGTTTTGAGTCGATTGAAGACATTAAAAAAAATTCGCTAAAGGAGCTGAAGGCCATCGCGGCGCCGGCCTACCAGCGGGCCATGGATGACTGGGTTGTTCGTTGGAATATTTGTATCGGCTCAAAAGGAGCCTATTTTGAAGGCGATCCAACAAATAATGATGAATAATATGAAAAAATGGGTTTTTTTTTAAATTCCGGGTACTTATTTTACACAATGTATAATAAAAATAAAAAAAATGACGTGAGCCTTTATTATTTGGATCTTAAATTGGCACCACGCTATGGAGATAGTTGGTTTTTGCGACCTGATAGCGGCTGCGAGAGCTGCTAGTTTTTGTGGAGTTTCCAGTATGTCCGGTATGTCCAGGAACAAAACAATATGGAGTGCATCCTGATATGCGGCTTAAACCAGGGTATTACAGACAATCTTGTTGTTGAAATGCGTGTGGAAGATGGAAATTTTGACAATTTGAGCCCAATGCCTTTCAAATATAGGTTGCGGAAGGACTTGGGCCAAAACTCTAAACTTACGTGGGCAAAGCATAGTAAAGTAAGGCGTGGGTATGTTCATGAAATGTTTTTAGTCAACTAAATTTATGAGGAATCTGCTTCTATGAAAGAATTCATTAGGGTCGTAATGTTTAGGTAACATAATAGCGTCATATTGGCGAAACTTCCCAACTTCGTGATTAGTTTTGAATTTAAAAATTAATTCCCATTTTTTTAATATCATTCCAAGCAAATTTCGTTTGTATCATTTATAATTTAAGTAAAAACAAAACATTTTTTGCTACCGTTTTTACCAAAAAGGTATTTAATTTATCCATTTTCTTCGCCCTTCTTAAATGCGACCTTTTGTAAGTGAGTGTCAGAATTCGAATGCCAAAAGTGAGCAAACATTTAATAATTGAATCAAGGGGGCACACATAAAATGCTTGTTCAAACGAAAATTCTACTACAATAAATTTACAAAGTACGCTTTAGGTGTTTAGACAAAATTAAATATATGTTAACTTTCATTTCGCTACCGAGCTGTCAAACCGTACGGTCGCATTTAATTCGTTTGTGCTCTATACTTGCTTCTTTCTGTTCTGCGCTACTTAACCTAAGTTTGCTTTTTAAAATTTTTTTCACGTGCTTTTTTTGTATTTCATTTAAAGCTTTAAACTTACAAATTATTTTGAAAAAAACGTAATATTCCATCAAAATGCCCCCCGGGCCAACAAACTGGGGGATAATAGGTTTGCACCTTTATCCTCATCTCCCAAAAGCAAAAGGAAAAAACCGATAACCTCAACTCTGGATGTGTTCCCGGAATTACCTATAACCAAGAAGGATGATCCTAAGTATCTCGTTTTAAAGTCTCAGGACGACACTAAGCCGATCTCATCCACATCTTGTTTTGCTGTCTACAAAGGTATACAAACTATTAGTAAAGACGTTAACAAAATCACAGCTCTTCGAGATGGTAGTCTACTAATACTTGTAAAAAGCCACAAAATTGCCGAAAAATTTTTGTCAACTACATATCTTCCTGGCGCTGGTGCTGTTGTATTTTCACTCCATGACTCTCTTAACTCAGTAAAGGGGACGATATATGCTCCATTCATTTGCCAACTTGCCGATGAGGAAATAATTGATGGTCTTAAAGATCAAAGCGTTACTGCAGTTCACAAATTCACCAAATTAAACAATGGCTCGCGGGCACCTACTGGCGCTTTATTACTGACATTCGATAAATACACTTTGCCTAGTCGTATTGAAGTGGCCTGGCGAACACTAGATATCCGTCCTTATTATCCTAATCCCATGCGCTGCAGAAATTGCCAGTTGCTAGGTCACACGACCAAACGCTGCAACAACAACCCATCTTGCGTGATCTGCAATCTTCCCTCTAACCATTCCTCCCCCTCTGATTGTACTAGAGTTAAATGTGCTAATTGCGGTGGTGAACATCCTTCTTCTTCTAATGACTGTCCAAAATTTGTCCAATCTAAAGAATTACTAAAAATTAAAACTATTCACAAATGCTCCATGAGAGAAGCCATCAGTCTATATAAGTCTCAAACTCCTACTACTCCTTCACCATTTTCTTACGCAAACGTAACTGCTACCAGCAACATCGATTCTTTAAATACAAATTTCACCAAAAATCAAAACAAGCTAACCTCAAATGACTCCAACCTCAATATTATAGTTAAAACTTCAAGCCATAACACCTTATCTAATACCAACATCCGTACAATCTCTGCAGACTGCTCTTATACTCCATCTCCCTCAGTATCTTCCTTAAATAACTCTCCTTCCCCTCCCTTCTCTCCTCTCTCCCTATCTTCATCTCCTGACATTAATTTGCCTCCCGCCTCTGCGCCTTCTCCATCTACCGTTCCCTCCTCACAGATCCCCTCGCTCATGGAAACATAAATCCTTGCACTATTTTTCTTTTCTCTTCATGATGTTAACTGTCCTTCAATGGAACATTAACGGTTACATAAATAACTACTTTGAACTTGAAATATTAATTAAAGAACACAACCCCTCTGTTATATTACTAAATGAAACACATATAGCAAACAATTTAACAGCTTATACTCCAAAACCGTACATTGGTCACTTCTATAACCTTCCGTCTAACCCATCAAGCAAGCAAGGTATCGCAAACCTGATTAGAAGAAACATCCCTTATAACATTCTCCCTACACCTCATTCTAACATCTCGTCCATTTCCCTTGAAATTTCCTCCCCTTTTAAAATTATTCTAATTTGTGCCTATTCCCCGCCTCTGCAAACATTTACTTCAGCCGATTTCCTTAACCTTCTCCCCCCCTCCTCCTCTCCTTTCTTACTTGCTGGTGATTTCAATGCCTGGGGTCCGCTTTGGGGTTCTCCCTTAATTAATACCAAAGGCCGCGCAATTGAAGACGCTCTACTTAGCTCCGACTGTTTTGTACTTAACGATGGTTCCCCTACCCATTTTTCCACTCATTCCACTTTTACTCATATCGACCTTACATTCTGTTCTACTTCACTCTCCCCCAAAGTTGATTGGCATCGTATTGATCATCTTCATGGAAGCGATCATTTTCCTATCAAAGCTAACATTTCCCACCATAATTCAACTTTTACTAAACCTAGAATATTCTTCAAAACCTCTTCAGCTGACTGGCCTAAGTTTGAAGGATTTTGTTTGAAATACTCAGATAAACTACTTCCGTCTAATAATATTAATCAAGAAACTTCCAGGATTCAAAAAATTATAAGATCTGCAGCCAACCAATCCATTCCACAAACCTCTCCTAAGCCCCGCAATAAAAACCCTCCTTGGTGGGATAACGAACTTTCCTCGCTTAGACTTCACAAACAACAAACTTGGCATCATTTCAAATATAATCGCTCGCCAACAAATCTTGTAGCATATAAAAAAGCGAATGCAATTTTTAGAAGAAAAGCTAAGTTGGCAAAAATTAAATCTTTTCAGACTCTCACCTCCAGCATAAACTCCTCTTCTGATCCCAAAATGATCTGGAGAAACATAAAAAGACTATCTGGTAACCTGACTTCCTCTCCTATCCCCTCCCTCAACTCCTCCCAAGGCACTCTACTATATCCTCAGGATATAGCCTTAGAGTTCGCCACTTATTTTTCTAACATCTCCTCTGACTCTAATTTCTCACCTGTATACTCTTCTAACAAGAAATCTATTCTCTCCCATAGTTACTTACCTCCTCCCTTATCACACTCAGCCAAATATCTCGACTCTGATTTGTCTTCAATTGAACTCCATCTTGCCCTGTCTTCTGTGAAAGGTAAAACTTCTGGCTTAGATAAAATTTCCTATCCCATCATCAAACACCTACCCCCTCTTCTCCTCAATAGACTCCTTAAACATTACAACAATATTTTTCAAACCTCCATCATCCCTCAAGTCTGGAAAACCAGCGCCATCATTCCAATTTTAAAACCGGGCAAATCTCCCTGCGAAGTTACCAGCTATCGTCCTATTTCTCTTCTTCCTTGCCTAGGTAAACTCTTAGAAAAAATTGTTGCTACAAGGCTTTCCTGGTTCCTCCAATTTAATAAGCTTATTCACTCTAATCAGGTTGCTTTTAAAAAAGGCCAAAGCACAATCGATGCTCTTTTGTACCTTGACCACTTCATTTGTGATGCTCTATCTAACAAAAACCACGTTTCCCTTCTCTCGCTTGATTTTGAAAAGGCTTTTGACCGTGTTGGCATACACGTAGTTCTAAGACAATTAATTAAATGGAAGGTAGGACCCCGTGTTTTTAATTTCGTAAAATCTTTCCTTTATAAACGTAAAATCAAAGTTCTTATTTCTGATACATCTTCTTCCACACTTCCCTTAGATAACGGAACTCCTCAGGGATCTCCGTTATCAGTTATTTTGTTCTCCATAGCATTTGACGAAATTAGTTCTATTCTATCAAATTTTCCTAATATATGTCACCAGCTATATGCTGATGACCTTCTCCTATTTTCCAAATCTTCCGACCTGAATTCCATATCATCTTCCTTTGTAGATTCCCTTTCCCAGCTATCATCTTGCTCCCTTTCGTCAGGCGCTTCAATATCGTACTCTAAATCTAAATCATTCCACATTTGTAGAAAACAAAATTGTAATTTTCCAACCATTTCATTTAATAATGTTAATATTACATGTTCTCCTACACTTAAGTTTCTTGGATTAGTTCTAGATAGTAAGTATGTATTTAAAGATCACTGTCAGTATATAAGAAATAGAATTATTAAAAACTCAAATATTGTTAAGTACCTATCATGTAAGCGCTCGCTCATTGGCCCAGCTCTATTAATTCAAGTCGTCAACGCTTTAATACTCTCAGTAATAAACTACGCTATTGAAATTTATGGACATCACTCAAATAACCATCTCAAAATGCTTGCTGCACCCTATCATTCAGCTATAAGAAGATCGCTTCGTGCATTTCCAACAACATGCTACGAAAAGTTTTGTTTTCATCGTCATCACGGATCCGATTGCCAAAAATTGAATCAGCTATATACATTTGCGCGATTTTCGCTAAAACAAATAACTTGCCATTAAAACCACCTAAATTACGTAAACTTTGTCATCCACCATGGTTGATTCCTAAAGAATCTTTTTTAGACAATCTAGTCCGCCTACCTAAGAACATCACTCCTAATGCGATTTATATCGCTGAATTTCGAGTAGTCGCGAGCGAATTGAAACATAATAGTTGGAGATTTCTTTACACGGACGGCTCTAAAAACTCAAATGCGTATTTTGCTGTCGTTAGCGAGAAAGGTAAGCCGATATCCTATGGGCTGCTTTTCCCTTTCTGTTCTATATTTATTGCTGAGGCCACCGCAATTTTCCACGCTGTTCTACATGCTTCTAAAAACTCTGGAAAGTATGTAATATGTACCGACAGCTTATCATGTTTTCAAGCTATAAAAAATTGCTATAACCAAACTACTGTCATCAATTCAATTAGAGAATATCTTATTTTATATCAAAAGAAAATTAAGCTAATGTGGGTTCCTAGCCATACTGGTATAACAGGAAATTTTTACGCAGACGAATTAGCAAAAGATGCATCTAACGCGCCCACATTAACACTCAACTTCTTTACAAAATCTGATATATATCGTCTCATCAATGAAAAGAGGCACTCGAAACTCTTCATCGATTGGATTTCTTATAATCATCATTATACAATAGTCAACTCAGCAAGGATCAAACCAGTATATCCTGCAACAATTCCAGCTAACTTTCTCACTCCATACATACGTCTCCGGATAGGACACACAATAGCTACGCATGCTCACCTCCTTGGTGGCATAAGAACCAATAACTGTCCATTTTGCAACGACACAGCAACTGTCCTCCATCTATTAGAATTTTGCCCAATGATTCGAGATAAAAGAGAATGTTACTCTAATACGGATCCTATTTCCCTCCTTTCCAGCCCAACTGAGGAAAACATAAAAACCATATATCACTTTCTAAAAGATTGCGACGTATTGAGAAGAATTTAACACAAATCATTCATTCATCGGTCAGCTGATAACCTCTGATGCTAGCGCTGCATGTTTTTAGGTTGTACATATGTAAATTTACATTGTATAAGCTTATATAAATAAAAAATAAAAATAAATATGTTAACTTATACGCTTACATATTAAATGCTGTTTAATTGTTTACTTTTTCATACATATGCGTACTCAAAGTTGCGCAAAATTAATCACCATATCGGAAGATTTTTAATTTTCGTAAATGGCATTTGTGAAATAGACAGCTGCAGTATACAAAAAGACAAGTAGTGGAACGAGTGAAGGTCAAAATAAAGAGGAATTTTGTTGCCAGTCCGTTCGCGAAACTTCATCGTTTACAACACTGCCCTCCGCTGAAGTCTGTTCGTTTCGATTAGAAACCAAATCCTTCGATCCAAATGGAGTCAATCTTTCCAGATGCACTACTTTGACTTTTCCCAGTCCAGTTTGGCATTGCTGTATAAGTATACGATACACCACGTTATTCAATCTTTTAATCACCTTGAGTGGACGGTCCCGTCGCCAAAGATTGAGATATCACATTATCTATGACATGCGCAGCTATTTTTCAAGTTCGAGAAGTGTTCCCTCCATAATTTAAGCATGCTCTGGATGTTAGTCAAATGCCCCGGTCTTAAAATTTTCTGTAAGCCACCGAACTTTCGAGCGTTTTTCTTATTGGGCAGCATCACTCTCGTTTCTTTCTTCTGATGATACGCCTCTCTTCCTTTTTTAGCTCCCGGTAGCGATACCTCATTTCTTGCAATTGTTTTTTCGGGCTCGCCAAAATCCGATTTCTTCTTCGGCGACGGTACGCAAAGAACGAGAAATCTTGCTCCAGGAATGAGAATCAAGTAGCGAATCTTTCAAGACGAATTGAGTACAGATGGGGGCGTTTTCCCAAAACAGTTATTTTATTTTTCGCGATTAAGTCTGATGTCAGGTCCCTTCCCAATACAAAAAAAATGAACAAAACAAAAAAAAAGAGGAGAAATTACATGTTTTTGAAAATTCAGTGAATGGATTGGCAATATTGTGATTTGTGAGATTTAAACTAATCAAACCAATTAAAACGAAGTGTCGCGTGTTAAATTGTAAAAATTTAATATAACGCCTCCAAACGCAGTTTTTCGCGTTTTTATGCGCCTTTGTTTTGTTCGTTTATTCATGGGCTCTGTCAACACAGCGAATTAGAATGGCGCAGCCATATATTCTATCATCGTTGCGAATCTTCTGGCTGTCTGTTGCGATTGTAGCTTTCTAATATCGAACATTATTTGCGTAGTTAGAAGTAGGCTTGTGCGTATTTTGGCTGCTACAAAGTAATGATTCGAGTCGATGTTGGGTCCTCGACATCTAAAACACTAGAAGTTTGTCTTCCATCTATCGATTTAGTTTCGCGTTTTTCGATTAGGCGACAGTCACGTAGCTTGGTGTATTGTTTTGTGCTGGAATCTGGAATCGATCCCCGGAGAAGTCGATCAGCCTCTGTCTGTTACCGGATGTTTCATTGTGCAGGCTGAATTTACCCACTGTTGGACCAAAAAATTCCCTCCTGGCCCACCCTGGCATTTAAGTCGCCAAGCACGATTTTTATATCGTATAACTTCATGGTAACTGTAAAAGTTTTAAGGTTTTGTTTGGGAAATTTAAAAATAGGTAGTTTTTCCCTTTGCAACTAATACATATGTATCATTCGAATGAGTTTCTGCGTGACTACCATCATCTGGTAGCGTCCGGGTTCGAAACCTATTGTGAGCATAAAATATCGAATGATATATAAATGAGGGGTGATCCTTATCCTGCAAACCTGCCGTTCGGAGTCGGAATAAAACTATAAATAGAGCAACATCAAGACGCGCACCAAAAATTAGGAGAACGAGCTCCGCCAAACATCTTAGAAAATATTTATTCGCTAAACTAATAAGTTTGGAAATGTCTGAGAATTTGCGTGAAATGTTTGAATCGTCTTTTTGAATGTTGAATTTTTTAAATTCACGACGTGGTATCACTGAGCATATAGTAGAGTTAGTAATAGTTTTGTGTGATATGGCTTCCGCATATTTTTTTTAATTATTTACATTGGTCTTTTAATCGTAATCAATTGTTTGCAGTTGTTGAATACTGAAACCCATTGAAGAAAACCTAACAATTCGGTTTGAATTTGTTCACTAGCATTACCAATATTTTTTATGAAAAACAATAATATGTTACAATAATTACATATTCCGTCTCACGTTGTAATTAAAATTTCTTCTATTTCTCAGATGAACTCGTCGAAAAGCAAGCGATTATGAAATTGGTGCAATGTTTACCTATGCGATTTGTTAAATATGATACTAATCTGGAAACAGCTTTTTATGCACTCTCTGAGCTTTCAAAGAGTAGTAAGTGGATTGTTGACAAAGTTCAAGCAGAAAAATTGGAAAACTTGGCTAGCGGCATTGTCAAAAACAACACAATTGAACCAGAATACGAGGTATGAACAAATTAACTCCTTGCTGACTTTAAAAATTTACTCAAGTCTTCTACTGTGACGAATGAGCTGAGGTGCAGTAAGCCTTCTTTGAACATCCGTAAGGAAGATTTCATCACTATCATCCAGGTGAAAATTATGACAGGCTTGCTTATAGAGAAACCCCTTTACTTCGGCTTGTCACTGCAGACTTGTTGTTTTAGTTCTGTCAAAGCTCCTCCTTGCTAGTTCGATAAAGCGCAATTCAATTTCAATGAAAATAAAAACCAGTATCCTCGCTACAGTTTCATTTAGACAGCCTTCTGCCTTATCGGTTTCATCCTCTCCTTCGACGCTCAGATTTTGCATGCATTTATGAAACTTTAATGTGATCTTCTCTTCTTAATTGGCGCTATAACCGCTTACGCGATTTTGGCCGAGTTTAGCAAAGCGCGCCAGTCGTTTCTTTCTCGTGCTAACCGGCGCCAGTTGGACACACCAAGTGAAGCCAAGTCCTTCTCCACCTGATCTTTCCAACGCAGAGGAGGCCGCCCCCTTCCTCTGCTACCACCAGCTGGTACCGCATCGAATACTTTCAAAGCCGGAGCGTTTGTATCCATTCGAACGACATGACCCAGCCAACGTAGCCGCTGGATCTTTATTCGCTGCGCTATGTCTATGTCGTCGTAAAGCTCATACAGCTCATCGTTCCATCGTCTGCGATATTCGCCATTGCCAACGTGCAAAGGTCCAAAAATCTTACGCAGAATCTTTCTCTCGAACACTCCAAGCGTCGCTTCATCGGATGTTGTCATCGTCCACGCTTCTGCGCCATACGTTAGGACGGGCATGATGAGAGTCTTGTAGAGTGTTAGTTTTGTTCGTCGAGAGAGGACTTTACTGCTCAGTTGCCTACTTAGTCCAAAGTAGCACTTGTTGGCAAGAGAGATTCTACGTTGAATTTCAAGGCTGACATTGTTATCGGTGTTAATGCTGGTTCCAAAATAGACGAAGTCTTTTACAACCTCGAAATTATAACTGTCTACAGTGACGTGGGTGCCGATACGCGAGTGCGCCGACTGTTTGTTTGAAGACAGGAGGTACTTCGTTTTGTCCTCGTTCACCACCAGACCCATTCGCTTTGCCTCTTTGTCCAGTTTGGAGAAGGCAGAACTAACAGCGCGGTTGTTAAGGCCGATGATGTCAATATCATCGGCATACGCCAACAATTGTACGCTCTTATAAAAAATTGTGCCTGAGCGATTAAGTTCTGCGGCTCGTACGATGCTCTCCAACATCAGGTTAAAGAAGTCACACGACAGCGAGTCACCCTGTCTGAAACCTCGTTTGGTATCAAACGGCTCGGAGAGGTCCTTCCCAATTCTGACGGCGCTGCTGGTGTTGAGCAACGTCATCTTACATAGCCGTATTAGTTTTGCGGGGATACCAAATTCAGACATCGCGGCATACAGGTAACTCCTTTCCGTACTGTCGAATGCAGCTTTGAAGTCGACGAAAAGATGGTGTGTGTCGATTCTCCTTTCATGGGTCTTTTCCAAGATTTGGCGTATTGAGAATATTTGGTCGATGGTAGACCTTCCAGGTCTAAAGCCACACTGATAAGGCCCAATCAGTTGGTTGACGGTGGGCTTCAGCCTTTCACACAATACGCTCGCTAGAACCTTATAGGCGATATTTAGAAGACTAATCCCGCGGTAATTGGCACAAATTGCAGGATCGCCCTTCTTATGGATTGGGCAGAGCACACTTAAATTCCAATCGGCAGGCATGCTTTCATCCGACCATATTTTGCATAGAAGCTGATGCATGCACCTTACCAGCTCCTCGCCGCCATGTTTGAATAGCTCACCCGGCAGTCCGTCGGCGCCCGCGGCTTTGTTGTTCTTTAGCCGCGTTATCGCTATTCTCACCTCGTCATGATCGGGCAGCGGAACGACAATTCCGTCGTCAACGATTGGGGTATCGGGATCTTCACTTTCTCGGTGACATGCGCAGCTGTCACTGTTTAATAAGTTCGAGAAGTGTTCCCTCCATAATTTAAGATTGCTCTGTACGTCAGTCACCAGTTCGCCGTCTTTGTTCTTACAGGAAAACGCCCCGGTCTTAAAACCTTCTGTAAGCCGCCGAACTTTCTGGTAGAATTTTCGGGCGTTGTTCCTGTTGGCCAGCATCTCAAGCTCTTCGCACTCACGTATTTCGGCCTCTCGTTTCTTCTTTCGGATAATACGTCTCTCTTCCTTTTTCAGCTCTCTGTAGCGATCCCACATGGCTCGCGTTGCGCCCGATCGCAGCGTGGCTCTATAGGCGGCATCCTTTCTTTCTGCGGCAGCATGACATTCCTCGTCGTACCAATTGTTTTTTCGGGCTCGCCGGAATCCGATTTCTTCTTCGGCGGCGGTACGTAGAGAACGAGAAATGTTGCTCCATTGTTCGTGGATGCCGGTTTGTTGGGCAGTACTCTCTGAGAGCAGGAGTGAGAGTCGAGTGGCGAATCTTCTGGCTGTCTGTTGTGATTGCAGCTTTTCGATGTCGAACATTCTTTGCGTAGGTAGATGCACGTTTTTTGCTGCACAGAGGTGTGTGCGCAGTTTGGCTGCAACAAGGTAGTGATCCGAGTCGATGTTGGGTCCTCGGATCGTACGTACATCTAATACACTAGAAGCGTGTCTTCCATCTATCACAACATGATCGATCTGGTTTCGTGTTTTTCGATCAGGAGACAGCCAGGTGGCTTGGTGAATCTTCTTATGCTGGAATCTGGTGCTGCAGACTACCATGTTTCGGGCCCCGGCGAAGTCGATCAGCCTCTGTCCGTTACCGGATGTTTCGTTGTGCAGGCTGAATTTTCCGACTGTGGGACCAAAAATTCCCTCCTTGCCCACCCTGGCGTTGAAGTCGCCAAGCACGATTTTTATGTCGTGGCGGGGGCAGCGCTCATAGGAGCGTTCCAGGCGCTCATAGAAAGAATCTTTGGTCGCATCGTCCTTCTCTTCCGTCGGGGCGTGGGCGCAAATTAGCGATATGTTAAAAAAACGGGCTTTGATGCGGATTGTTGCGAGACGCTCGTCCACCGGAGTGAACGACAGTACTTGGCGACGAAGTCTCTCTCCCACAACAAATCCGACACCGAATTTGCGCTCCTTTACATGGCAGCTGTAGTAGACGTCGCAAGGTCCTATGGTTTTCTTACCTTGCCCCGTCCATCGCATCTCTTGGATGGCAGTGATGTCAGCCTTTACTCTCACGAGGACATCAACCAGCCGGGCAGAGGCACCTTCCCCATTAAGGGACCGGACATTCCAGGTGCATGCCCTCAAATCATATTCCTTATTTCGTTTGCAGGGGTCGTCATCAGCATAGGGAGGTCTCATCCGAGGCTTTTTCAAACTTTTCATTGGGGGGGGATTTTTAAGTGGCGGGTCCCAAACCCAACGCACAACCAGCTATCCTGGAATGTTTCGCCTTCTCACGTTAGCTCACTCCCGAACGGGTGTTCGGAAGCTACCCAGAGGATACGTGGGCTAATCCCGGCCGTTGTGAGCTGCTTGAACCATATGCAGAAGAATCGTCCTGGCCATTCCCAAGTGAATGGCGATCAGTAACTTTCCCCACTTGCGTGGACTTCTACACATGGAACCATCCTCCTTAATGTGATCACAGGAGACTATATTAGGTATTTCTTCTTTATTTCTATTCAATCCCTTATTTTTTAAGGTCTCGCAGACTTCTCAAACACCTTGCACCTTCGGTTTATAAAGGGTGGTTTTTTAAGAGCTATAGGAAAGTTTTTCAATCGATAGTACAACAGAAATAATGTTTGAAGATTATTTCATGCAAATGTTGACCGCGACTGCGCTTCGGCCGGTATCTATATACATACATATATAAAATTCAAATTATGTATCTATCTATAGATCGACTTGCGTCCTAAACGCATAAACCGATTGTAACCAAATTTGAAACACGAACTGGATACCTTACCGGGATGGTCATAGTCTAAAAAATATTTTGATATATATCGGGGGCGTGGCACCTCCCATACAAATGGAATTTTTAACAGTCCGTATTTCTGGAAGTATTTACGTTAGACTACTGAAATTTGGTAAGGGGTTATATGACATTAATCCTTACCACATACAGAAAATCTGCGTATAACGAAAAAGGGGGCGTGTCACCTCCCATACAAATGGAATTTTTAACAGTCCGTATTTCTGGAAGTATTTACGTTAGACTACTGAAATTTGGTAAGAGGTTATATGACATTAATCTTTACCACATCCAGAAAAACTGCGTATAACGAAAAAGGGGGCGTGGCTCCTCCCATACAACTGGAATTTTTAACAGTCCGTATTTCTGGAAGTATTTACGTTAGACTACTGAAATTTGGTAAGGGGTTATATGACATTAATCCTTACCACATCCACAAAAACTACGTATAACTAAGAAGGGGCGTGGCACCTCCCATACAAATGGAATTTTTAACAGTCCGTATTTCTGGAAGTATTTACGTTAGACTACTGAAATTTGGTAAGGGGTTACATGACATTAATCCTTACCACATCCAGAAAAACTGTGTATAACGAAAAAGGGGGCGTTTCTCCTCCCATACAAATGGAATTTTTTATAGTCCATATCTCTGGAAGTATTTAGGCTAGACCAATGAAATTTAGGAAGGGGTTATATGAGGTTAATCCCTAACACCTCCAAGAAAACTGAGAGAAACGAAAATAGGGTCTTGGCACCTCCCTTATAAATGCAATTTTTCATTGTCCATATCTCCGGAACTATTTGGGCTAGACAACTGAAATTTGGTAAGAGATTATATAAGGTTAATACCTAACACCTGCATGAAAACTGGTGATAGCTAGAAATGGGGCGTGACACCTCCTATACAAATGGGATTTTTCATACTGCATATCACTGGACGCATTTATGGTAGAATACCAAAAATTGCTTGCCAACATTTAGGTCTACTGGAAAACGATAATCACTGGGAAATTACATTATCTGAAGCTGGACTGTCATGCCTTCCTTGGCAGCTTCACAGCTTATTGGCAATAATATTGACAACCTGCTCGCCATCAGATCCAAAAGCACTATGGGAAAATCACAAAGATAACCTTAGTGAAGACTACATGAGAGCAGCACGAGCTGCAAACGATAATACAAACCTGAACTGCTCTTTGCAAATTTACAACCAAGCGCTAATCGACATAGAAAATATATGTATTTCAATTAATAGCAAATCCTTGGAGCATTTGGGATTACCTTCTCCCATTCGAGACAGGATCGATTTGGCCTACAAAGATATCTCCCGGAAAATGAATTACGATATCGAGGCTCTTCATACTTTTATAAGCAAAAGCAAGCCTCTATTGGTTACGGATCAAAAAGTCGCATACGAAACTATTCAAGGAATGATTATTGAAAATAAGGGAGGATTGATTTTTTTGGATGCGCCTGGAGGAACCGGCAAAACATTTCTGCTTAATTTGATATTGGCTAATGTAAGAGAAAAGAAAGAAGTCGCTGTGGCAGTTGCTTCTTCAGGAATAGCGGCTACCCTTTTGTGTGGCAGACGAATAGCTCACTCAGCTTTTAAGTTACCACTGTCTATGCAAATATCTGACACACCGATGTGCAATATAAGCAAAAACTCAGGTCAAGGTAGGGTTCTAAAGACATGTAAGCTAATCGTGTGGGATGAGTGCCCATAAAAAGTCGCTAGAAGCTTTAGACCGATCTCTGAGAGACTTGAGAGGTAATGATCAATCCATGGGTGGTGCCTTACTCTTACTGGCAGGGGATTTTCGACAAATTCTTCCAGTTATTCGGAAAGGAACCGCCGCAGATGAAGTGAATGCCTGCTTAAAATCGTCATACCTATGGGACTGAACGTAATCTTGAAAAATTGACTCTTTCTACAAATATGAGAGCACATTTGGGAGGAGATGCTTCAGAAGAAGTTTTTTCTGAACAATTACTTAGAATAGGCAATGGAAAAATACCAATTTCTTTACCACCAAATTTAATTTCTTTTCCTCCAGGTTTTTGTCAACTTATGTTATCAGTCGATGCTTTGATAGAAAGGGTATTTCCAAATATTTCAGCCAATCACACAAACTATAGATGGCTTCGAGAAAGGGCCATTTTCGCACCTAAGAATGACGATGTAAATGTCATTAATTCTAAAATTCAAGAAATACCACCAGGAACTGTCACAACTTATCATTCCATTGACACAGTCGTCGAAGAATTCCAGGCAGTTCATTGAGTTTCTTAACTCCTTGGACCCATCAGGAATTCCTCCTCATCGACTGATGCTTAAAAAGGGGGCCATGATAATTATGCTGCGTAATTTGGATCCTCCACGTTTATGCAATGGCACAAGGCTAATCATCTCGAAACTTTTACCGAATGTTATAGAAGCTATGGTTTATCAGGAAATTTTGAAAACCACAAAGTTTTCATACCAAGAATTCCAATGATACCGACGGATATACCTTTCAATTTTAAACGCCTCCAATTTCCTATTAGACTGGCTTTCGCAATGCCATAAATGAAGCTCAGGAACAATCATTAGCTGTAGCAGGAGTCAATCTAACCAACTCATGTTTTACCCATGGCCAATTATATGAAGCCTGCTCCAGAGTTGGCGCACCGAAAAACCTTTTTATTTATACTCAAAATAATATAACAAAAAATGTCATATTATATATCCGATCGTTTTAAATAATACCTAAATTGACTTAAAAAAGTTAAAGTTGTTTTATTTACATTGCATACTTTTTGATAGAAATGTGGGGTGAAACCCACGGGTATAAGCTAGTCTTATATATAAATGCTTTAATGTTGTCTTCAAATGCGTTAATTGAAGCAAGCTTGTCTGAATAGACATGAGCTTTAACATAGCCCTACAAAAAATAATCTAAAGGCGTTATATCGCACGATCTGGGTGGCCAATTGACAGGTCCCGAACGTGACATAAAATGTTCACCGTCTTGCTGAAACCACATGAAGTCAAGCTCTTGCATTTTGGGCAAACAAAAGTTGGCTGTCATTTCACGGTAGCGCTCCCCATTCACAGTTACGTTACGATTCGCAGCATCTTTGAAGAAGTACAGTCCAATGATACCTCCACCCCATAAAGCGCACCAGACTGTGACCTTTTCTGGATACATTGGTAGCTCTTCCAATTCTTCTGCCTGATCTTCACTCCAAAATCGACAATTCTGCTTATTTACGTACCCATCGATCCAAAAATGATTTTCATCGCTGAATTGAATACAACTTTTCGATAAAAAAGTGGATCTTCGGCCAACTTTCCAAGAGCCCATTCACCAAAAATTCTGCGTTGCGGTAGGTCGTTCGGCTTCAATTCTTGCACCAGCTGTATTTTGAAAGGCTTCACACCTAAATCCTTTCGCAAAATTTTCCACGTTGTTGAGTAACAGAGGCCCAATTGCTGCGAACGGCGACGAACCGATAATTGATGGTCATCATTAACACTGGCCGTACGTAAGCGTGTTGGTGGTTGGATGTCCAATAATGTAAATTTGGTTCTAAATTTAGTCACAATCGCTCGAATAGCCTCTTCATTGGGTCGATTAAACTGACCATAAAATGGAAGAAGCGCGCGATAAACTTTCTTAACAGAACACGCATTTTTATAATAAAATTCAATGATTAGCAAGCGTTGTTCGTTTGTAAGACGATTCATGCTTAAATTATAGACCAAACTGAAGATATTTGACAGTGAAACAACACGCGAAACGTGCATCAGCTGTTTAAACCAACTGTTTTAAAAGATAATAGCTAAAAAATCACCTGTTATATATATTATATATATATATAATTGGCGCGTACACCCGTTTTGGGTGTTTGGCCGAGCTCCTATTTGTGGTGTGCGTCTTTATGGTGTTCCACAAATGGAGGGACCTACAGTTTCAAGCCGACTCCGAACGGCAGATATTTTTATTTTTTTCATGGCAGAAATACACTCGGAGGTTTGCCATTGCCTGCCGAGGTGCGACCGCTATTACAAAAATGTTTTTCTTAATTTTGGCGTTTCACCGAGATTCGAACCAACGTTCTCTCTGGAATTCCCATTCGGCTACGGCGGCCTTCGGTTTTTACGTTGTTTAAATACATTGGGTGTCTCTATTCACTTAGAAATTTATAAGTGATTTCAAACCCCATCCAGTGATTGATTGGCTGATAGTGCCAACTCGAATGTTATTGAACCCCAAATAATGCTGATTATGTATGTCGGATGAAAGTTTATATTTTATTGAACTCATAATTAAATCAATTACAATTATGGAAAGTTAATATTTATTTAATTTTTTTTTTTTTAATTTTTTTATATCGGTATATGAAAGTAAATATCGGTATACAGCAATAGTGTACAAAAATATGATTGACACGACCGGCAACTTGATTTTCTAACGAACTGCAGCTAACTGCCACGCTCGAACAACTACTGAAGGCCAGTTTAACTGACAGCGTCGATGAGCTGAAAACATATGAGAAAATTCGACAATTAGGACGACCAAAACGAATATAATACACAATTTAAGAACATAGGTTAAAAGTTATCAATGCCCGACTACTGCGATTAATTAGTGACAGCTGTTTATATTCGGTCATCCTGCTCCTCGTTATCTGACCCAGGTGATAACAACAATTCTTCAGAATTACGAACAAAATACCATACCATCAATTTTTTCCCCCTTTTTTTTTTACATCCTATCGGTCGTTAAGTTTAACTTCCATATAAGGGCTAAGAAAATCCCTCGCCATTTTTCACGCAAGAAACTGCGTTCGATTGATGGCCACAATATCGTTGACTGTGTAAGTGTGCCCCTTGTCGGTATCGTAGTTGCTTTTATATTGTTTATATTATATTAATCCGGCTTCATGGAGAGATTGATTAATGCAATTCAAACATACTTTTTTGCCGACTAAACAGCGGCTAAGTTTATTTTTCAAATATGGTATAAAATAATTTTGTTCTATTGCATATAGAGTTTATACTCTGTAAAATGCCTGCCTCTCATGATGGGACACCAAACAAGTCGTTAACGTCCAAGGTTTCGTACAAAAAGTCTCCTTTAATTTTGAAGTTTTTTGTAAGAAATTAATTTTTATTTGTGTAAACACATAATTTGGAACCGTAACACCAAATAGTACTATATAGTTCATAGTTCCACTACGCAACCATTAACAAGTTTTTGAAAAATTTGATTTACATACCGTATGAAAGCTGGAATGAATTGCAAACCCGAAAGGAGCGTAATTAAATTCATAAGCGCCTTTAGTTATACTATACTTTTCTCTGATCGACACATGGGACGAAACCATTCTCTATGTCAATCACACGAAAATATTAAGCTTTTTGCAGTTTTTCCAGGTTTTGGCCTATTATGGGCAACGGAAAAAAGTATCATCTGGTTTAATTTTCTAAAACCAATTCAAACACGGTAGGAACCATCATTATTTTTGCTCTAACTATGCTGTTCACCAAAGCAGATATGGTTTGACTAACTATTCCCTGCTCCAACCACTGATTAACCTGCACATTGACCGCATATTTTTCCCCAGGAGTGAGTCGATTGGCAATTGGTTATTTTGAGCACATTTTCGGTAGCTTCTAAAGTTTGTTTCGGATATCGCTTTTTTAACGAGTTAAACAATAAGTTAATGATGTTATAGACATCCAGAATTATCTTTATCAGTGTAGGAGATCAATAAAACTCTCTCTGCGTTGAGTAAGCTTCGAGATATAGAAGATGAAGAGCAAGAAAAAAGGGCAGGAACTGACATGACACTCGGTTCTACTTAAGCGGAACGACCCAGATTTATATCCGGCCATGATCAGCGTTCCCCATACATATATAGGGGATGTTTATGCTGGTACAACAACAACAACTGACGCTCTGTTCTAGTTATGAAAGGCAGCAGTAACTTGAAGGACCATTAGTTGGTGGTGTTTGGTGTGATACACTTCTGCATTTAAGTTCGTCTTGTTATCAGCACAAAGCTAAAATAAAGCTAACCCCTTGGGTACAGATTTGAGAAAAAACTTACATGTGGAACGGATTTAATTTTTGTTGTTGGAATAGTGTGTAAAAGCAGTATATTTTATGTATAATACGCAAGAATTCATATATTTCTAAAATATTAGTGACATATGTCAAGGGTTTTCCAATAAGAGGTGTTATTTAGATATTCAAAGAAAAATGATATTTTTTAATATAAATGATCGGATGTTTATTTAATTATAAAGAGGAAGGTATGCCGTTAATAGTGGAAAATAAGAACCACCACGACCACCCTTACAGGACAATATCCTGTTCATTAAATTTTCCATAACCGAAATGTAAAGTGGCTGCCCTATGTCCTCGATAGCCTCTCGAATTCCATCTTTGAGGTCTTGAATGGATCCTGGGCTGTTGGCGTAGACCTTCTCTTTCACTTGGCCCCAAAGAAAAAAGTTATAAGGTGTTCAATCACAAGATCTCACCTCTTCGAGAGATAACACGATCCGGAAACTTTTCCCGTAAAAGATCAATGATTTCGTTGCTTGTGTGGCACGTAGCGCCGTTTTGTTGAAAATAAACATTGTCCAGATCAATACCATCCAATTACGGCCATAAAAAAAAATCTCTCGATAGCGCAATCCATTCACCTATAACACCTGTTATTGCAAAACCCTTTAGTATTAAAATGACTTCAAGTAATGAGAATTGCAAAACAAACATAAATTAATAAAAACCAATCACCTTATCCGCTCCTAGGGCAAACAAGTACATGACGTGTCTCAGACGTCAAATATACCAGAGGGCTTAATAGATTGTCAGAAAAATCTAAGGCAAATATCAGGTCAGTCCATAAGTTCGTACGTTTTTTAAAGGTGGTTTTAAAATTAATAAAAAAGATGTTTGAAGTATTTATATATTTTCCTTCATTATTTACAATGTCTTCCCAACGTTTAGGCAAATTTTTAATTCCTTGCTCAAAAAATTGTTTGTCCTTGCAGCCAAAGTACGCTTCGATATCCCTTTTTATAGCTTCTTTTGAGGAGTAGTTCTTGTTCCTCATATGGGATTTGAGTCCAATGAAAAGGTGATAATCACAAGGTGCAATATCCGGAGAGTATGGTGGATGCGGCATTAGCTCCCATCCAAGCTCGTTCAGCTTGCCTAATTTTGCCTTGCGGTATGAGGTCTTGCGTTGTCGTGACGAAACAAAACTTTGCGTCTATTCACCAAAGATGGTCGATTTTTTTAAGTGCCTCATTCCGGTTTGATAGCTGATGAGGACAACTTATAGTCTGGTTTGGTTCCAGAAGTTCATAATAAACAATACCGGCCATATCCCACCAAATAGACAGGAGAATCTTCTTGGGGTGAAGGCCATCTCTTGGGGTCGGTTCTGGTGTTTCATCTTTATCTAACCATTGGCGTTTGCAAACAGGATTAAAAAGACCCATTTTTCATCACCAATAACGATACGGTTAAAAAACTTTAATTTTCAAGGTTGCAGCAGCTGAGAACATACATTCACTCTCTGCTGAAGGTTGGCGACGGAAAGTCTATGCGGAACCAATTTTCCCAGCTTTGAAACCTTTCCAAACTGAATCAGGTTCGAGCAAGGCGTCGGAGTTAAAGACTTCAGGACGACCAGCGCGCGGGGCATCCTCCACGTCGCAGTTACCACTTCGGAATTTTGAAAACCACCTTTGCACAGTCCTTACACTCACGGTATCCTCTCCGTGAACAGTCTTTATTTTTGCAGCAGCAGTTGTGGCATTTTTACCACTTTTATAAAAAAAATACAAAATAGGTCTCTTATACGCGTTCGAAGATTCCATTTTATTTTTTAACAACACGTGCTTCTATCCGCGATTAAAATCACTTGTTGAATGCACAATATATCAAAGAAAATAAATATAGTTCCGTTATATTCCGCGAATAATTTTTTGTAAAAATCGTACAAAAGTAAAATACGCCCGAACTTATGGACTGACCTGATACTTGCATTCTTCCTACCGATAACTTCACGCATTGGTAGGCCAAATTTATTTATTTATTTTTTTATTTGATAAAATAACTCCGGGTGCATTGTCATGAAATCCACTAAATTTCGAAACTTTCTGGTTTGTTTACTTGTACTTACTTACTTAGCTGGCAACTATAACCGATGGTCGGTCTTAGCCGCTACCAAAATGTTGCTCCAAACGCGCCTGCATTGCGGGCGTTGACGCCAGTTAGAAACACCAAGGGCGGTCAGGTCGTCGTCGACTTGGTTTTTCCAACGTAGAAGAGGACGTCCTTTTTTGAGTGTTCCACCAGGGCATTTCGAAAAAATCACCTTCTTTGTTGGAGCGTTAATGTCCATTCGCTCACGTTACTTAGCCAGCGCAGCCGCTAAATTTTAATGCTCTTTACTACGGCGATGTTGGCGTACAGCTCGCGATTCCATCGTACTCGATATGCATCATTCACGCAAATCAAAATCAAAACACCAGGTACTTTGTCTTGCGCTTGTTTACCGCGAGACTCACTCGACGGGATTCTTTTTTAAGACTGGAGAAAGTTGCACTAACTGTCCGCTGACTAATGCCAACAATATCGATATCATCAGCGTAACATGACACTTTTATAGAAATAATTTTCTCCATCATAGAATTGAAAAAATCTCATGGTAAGGGATAGCCTTGTTGGAAACCCTGCTTCGTTTCAAATGGCTCCGAAAGATCTTTGCCAATTCTCAGTGCTCTGGTGGTCATCCAGCTTTGCAGGAAACCAAATTCAGGCATGCCGACATACAGGTGATCTCCTATCGTACTGTCGAATGCGGCTTTGTAATCAACGAAAAGGTCGTGAAGCTTCGCAAGAGATGGTGTAATGTGAAAATCTGGTCGATAGTAGATTTACTAAGCCCAAAACCACACCAATCAGTTTGCTGACGAGGCGTTTCAGCCTTTCACAAAGAACGCTTGATAAGCTTCGCAGCTTTGTTGTTCTTAAGCCGGCCAATAGCTCTCAAGACCTCGTCATAGACGGGCGGTGGAATGTCGACACCGTGATCAGAAACTGCACTACTTGGATCAACTTCTTGGTGGGGGTGTTCGCGTCATTACCATTTAGTAGTTTTGAGAAGTGGAACTCTTCGTGAGGCGTCTTATTCTTTCGAAGAATTTTCGCGCTTCTTGCGTTTGAGAAGCCGTCCCTTTATACCACTCCTTAGCAGCTCGCGTAGCAACTGACTCTAGGGTAGCTCTCCATGCAGCGTTTTTCGCTCCAGTATCGTCGCGTCCAGTTGGTTGGTGCGTGACTACCCTTCGCAATTCGGAGAGAATGTACGTTCGAATCTACGTGAAACACCAAAAGAAAGAAAAGATTTTTTCTAATAACGGTCGCCCCTCGGCAGGCAATGAAAAAGCTCCTCAGAAAAATATGTGTCGTTTGGCTTAAAACTGTAGGTCCCTCCATTTGTGGAACAACATCAAGACGCACACCACAAATATGAGGAGGAACTCGGCCAAACACCCAAAAAGTGTGTACGCGCGAATTATATATATCGTCGCGACACTCCTGGTTGTTCCACTGGTTTCTTCGATGGCGCAGGCAGCCAAGCACTTCTTTGGCAGCCGTCCGTATAGAGCGAGAGATGTGTGGTTCCCCTGCGTGCATGTAACATAGGTCCCCCTCTTTGTTTTTTTTTTTTTTTTTTTTTTTACATTGCTTCCAAAAAATATTACACCTGTCTATATTAACAATAAGTAATTTGTTTTAAAGATATTTGGATATATACGTGATACTGTAAAGCCATTGCTCTTCAGGATCATTTAGGAATATATAATTCGTTTGTAAAATATTTACTATGATAATTTAGATAAGTATATACATAAATGTAATTGTTATTATTATATTACAAAAAATCAGTTGGTATTTTTCGTTTAAGTCTCTTCTTTTTGAATTTTTCTTCAGCAGGAAGCTTCCGCATCGTCGAATTTGTGTGTGCGTCAGAAGTCTGCTTATGTGCCTTCTGCTTGCAGTTTGTATGGCTTCGTCAACTGTGTCGATGTTTAAGTCGCGGTGATTATCAGCATTTGGTATATACCGTGGTGCATTTGTTATTGTCCTAAGTATCGTTGACTTGGCACGTTGCAGTATTGTCAAATTGGATTTAGAAGCTGTCCACCAAACTTCTATACCATACTTCCAAATTGGTGCATTTGTTGTTTTGTAAATTAAAGTTGTTTTGCAGCGAGAGCTTTGACTGAGGTCCTAGCAGCCAGTACAGTTGTGAAAATTATTTTTAATTTCATTTCTTTTTTTATTATATGGTTCTTCCAGTTTAATTTTGAGTCAATTGTAATGCCTAAGTATTTAGCTTTCGTATCAGTTTTCGCATCAGAGTTTTCAGTCTTTAATGAGTCTAGGGTTACCTTTCTGTTCGTGTAATTGGCTTGAATTGTTTTGTCGCCATTAATTTCTATATTCCATTTTTTGAACCAGTCCAGTGTTTTGTTGAGGTCATTTTGTAATTTTTTGTGCTATTTTCGGGTCTCTTTGAGATTCCGGTATCATCTGTAAAAGTCCCAATCATGCTATTTCCGGAATAAGGTTCCGGTAAATCTGCGGTGTAGATAAGATACAGAGTAAGTCCTAATACACTGCCTTGGGGAAATTCCTGCGTTCATAGGTTCAATGTATGAACAAGCGTCGTTATATTTAATATAAAATTTTCTATCTTGGATGTAAATTTTTAGCATTAGAAAGTAGTCATATGGCAACCAAGATTGGAGTTTGTGCAGTAATGCAGGGTGCCATACTTTGTCAAAGGCTTTAGCTACGTCGAGATATACAGCCACGCATACTTGTTTATTGTTGAAGTCTTTATTAATTTTGTGAGTGACTCTGTGCACTTGCTGGATTGTCGAATGTTTTCGCCTAAATCCGAACTGATGTTGGGGAATTATATTTATTTTTGTTATAATGGGCTCTATGCGATCAAAGAGTAGCTTCTCAAATATTTTTGATATTGTCGGCAGCAGACTTATTGGTCGGTACGACAATGCAAAAGTGACGTCTTTATTGGGCTTTGGGATCGCAATGATTTCGGCAATTTTCCATGTCTTTGGGAAGTATTTGAGTTTTATAGCAGCGTTGAAAACGTTCCTAAGGTAAATTATTGCACTGTCGGGTATATGCTTTACAATTTTCCCTGAGATGAGGTCATATCCAGGAGATTTGTTGTTTTTTAAAGTCGGAATTAATTGTTTTATCTCTTTTAGTGAAGTTTTTTGATGATTTGCTCGTCTTTATTGTTCGTTGTATGAGTCAAATCGAAGTCGTTATTTTCATTTTTAAATATATTTTTAAAATGTTGAGCTAAAATAGTCACTTTTTCTGATGATGTTCGTGCCCATTGTCCATTTGTGGTTCTTATTGGTGGGAGGTGTATTGTAGCTCCGACCATCTTTTTTGTCGCCTTCCACAATGAATAGTTTGTAGATTTTGTTGCGTCAATATTTTTAAGGGGTTATACGCAGTTATGAAGCAAATAAAAGACGGGTTGTCAAGGATTTATCCTGAAGAAACTTCAGAATATTTTAATTTGAAAATTTTTGGCGGTTATAAAAGCATCCTTCAAGAACGTAACAAAATTTTTTATTTATGAAACTGTTGATTATAGAGCGCGCTGCAGGCGATTTCTGGAACCTCCTTTAAAAAAAAGACGATTTACGGTGTACATCGTAACTCAGGATTGGATTATCTGAAATCAAAAACCAAACAAATTTTGTTAATATATTAGATTATCTAGTAATTAATCGTTCGGCTAATCAAAATAGTGAATATTCACAAAATGGCAGCTTTTAAAAGAAATGATTTCGATTTTTACGTTAAAATTTGGCCGTAAATTGATTATAAAATGGAAAATAAGTATCAGATTTACAAAAGGAACGATTAATTACTAGAAAATGTATCTTTAAAGATTGATTTAAAACGGTTGACCGATCAAACAAGCCGTTTTCGAGATATCGTGTACACCGACTTGAAAAATGCCGTTTTGAAAAAAACACGTTTAAAGTTTCAATACCTACCTTAAAACGTGCCGATGCATCTCTACATATTTAGGTATAACTCCGAAAGTATTGCTTAGATCTACTTCAAATTTCGTGCGTATACTTTTGAATATATGTACATTACAAAAATGCAATAAAAAAATCGATTTTTTTGAAAGTCATAAATGCGTATAACCCCTTAAGGTAATTGTTTAGTTTTTTGCCTTCTTCTTGTTTCAATAGTTCTTTAATTTCTTTAGCTAATTTGTTAAGTTGTTTTTTGTCATCCGGATATCTTGTAGTCTGCCATTTTTTCTTAGTTTTCTCTTTTGGTTTCTTTTTTATTGGGTCAGGAATGTTATATTTTGTAGTTTAAGGTTGAATAGTTGGTGTGGACCGGCTTAGTGACATAATAGTCGTGTCATTAAAAAAAGCTATTGCAGTTTCAATATCGCGGGTAGTTTTAATGGTCTGTTCGATGGTTTTAAGGTATCCGACTAAGTGTTAGTTGTAGGCGTTTTTGAATTGTCAGGATTATTAATGAATGGTCAGACTAAAGTTCAAGGCAGGATGTAATTGTCAGCATTTTTAAATTTATAGATTTTGTTATGAAGAAGTCCAGCAAGTCGGGTATCTTGCTAACACAAGTTGGCCAGTAAGTAACCCACTTATAAAGTCACAGTTTAATTCTCTGATGGCGTTTATATCCTGGAATTCTTACAAAGGATTTATCACTAAAATTTGTTTCCGATACCATTAGTATGTCAATGCTATTTTGTCTGATGAAGTTTTGAGTTTCCAGTATATGTTGGCTTAGTCCGTTTGCATTCCATAAGGCTATTGTCAAGTTATTTTCTTTGATCATCCATTTTGGTGACGAGAAGTGTTGTGACATGTTCGACATTTGATTGATTAGCTAACTTATCATTGTTCTCAATTCTTGTATATCATCGTTTTGGGGCATAGTATTTATTTTATTTGCTACTTTGTTATTTGTAGTCTGTGTTACTACTTGTGCATAAGTCCCTGAGATTTTTCTCGTGGGTTCGCTTGTGTTGTTTTGATGGTTTGGGCTTGTCTGTGGAGCAGGCATTTCCTTTTTCCGCAGAGCTGGAAAACGTTGTACTCTTAAAGATTTGTAGACCATGCACCCTTTGTAGTTTGCGGTGTGCTTCTCCTTACATAGGACACATTTAATGTTATCATCATTTATATTAAGAGTACAATTCGCAGTTTTGTGTGGGCCTGCACATTTAACATAGACTGGACTTCTTGTGCAATAATTTTTTGTATGCCCATATTTCTGGCAATTGAAGCACTGAGGCAAAGTCCTTTTCTGATGCGGAGGTTCAAATTTTATTTTATAGTGAAGTAAGCACGTCAAGTTATATAGTATACATATATCTTTGTTATTTTCATTAGGTTTAAGCTCCACAGAGAAGATAGAAAGAGGTTGTTTTGTACTATTTTTAAAAATATTGTGTATGTTAGTAACTATATGTCCGTATTCAGCGAGCTCAGATATAATGTCATCCTTATCTGTATCACTCTACATATTTCGTAGTATAACCTTAAATCCTTTTTCTTCCTTTGGACGAAATGTATAATGTTTTGTGTTTCATTCTTTTAATATATTAGTTTTATGGTTGTTGTGTAGTGTGTTGATTCTTTTGTCTGTATTTTTATTTCGTTGTTGTTAAGTACCTTAAGCTCATAGTTATTTTGAATGCTATCATTCAAAGCATTGATTAATGTGCTTAAGTATTGCACATTTTGTACATATATTGGTGGTGGTTTTGGTATTTTCTTTTGGTCGACCACCTTCGATGGTAGCGGCTTTTGTTGGTAGATTCTTCCAAATCGCTTTCTTGAGCAAGTATGTCGAATCTATTCTCAGTTGGTGGGCGGCTCAACCAGTAACTTAGTTGTTGCTGTTTGGTGGGATGTTGTTTCGCTCTTTAATTTGAATTTTTAGGGGTTTTTCAGGTGAGCTGCGAGTGCGTTTGGGCGTAGTTTGCATTTCTTTTTGCGCGTTGCTGTCTATTGCATTAGTGCGTATGTTTAGTGTCGTTGACACTGTGCAAATTGAGTTTGATACTGTTGATGTTGTTGTTGTTGTTAAACTTAATGCTGCCATTGTGGTGCTGGTGTTTGTTGTGACTGTTGAAAACTGCAGTCAGAGCATAAGAATTATACTGTTTATTTTTTTTGCTTTTGTCCCTTTGTTCGCGCGCGAGGATTGGTTTGAGAGAGAACTATTAATTGTTGGTATTGTTGATATTATATCGGGTTCACTGTGCGAGCTTCTACGCTCGCACGGGGGTAAGTGAAGGACACTCATATGCTGAGTTCAAGCAATAATGCTTTTTTATGCTTATGTTTATTATTGTTTTGATTTTTATATATTAAAACTACACAATCGTAAAGCAAAGCTTAACGAGTCAGTTGGCGCTTTTGATGTTTCGAGTCACCACCTCAGATCAAGTGTGCGCACTAGTTATTAAGTTTAGATATCATTTCGCACAGCGATTTAAAAAACACGTCCGTTCACACTTACAATGAAAATCGGAGTCCGGGATTTATGAGAAGTGAGAATCGAGTGGTGAAGGTTTCGGCTATCCGTTTTGATTGCAACTTTTCGACTTCAGGCTTTCTCGGTACTGTGTTCCGCAAGCTTTTTGTCGCACACAACCGCAGCTAAGGTACGCTGCGACAAGATAATGATCGCAGTCGATTCACCTTAGAATTGAAATCACCTAGTACAATTTTTACATCGTAGAAGCTTATATGTTTGTTCGAGGAGCGCCTAGAAGTCGTTCTAAACCGCGCCATCCTTCTCTTCCTCTGGGGCATGGGCACAGATAAGGGTTATGTTGATCACTTTAACGCTCACTCTCAAACGGATGTTCGAAAGCTCTCCAGAGGATACTTGGTAATCAGAGACTTTCACCACTTGCGTGGACTTCTAGAAATGGAACCATCCTCATCCCCATTACTTGTAGTACTTTACCTATAATTTTTTAAATAAAAAGGGATTAATAAGCATTTGTAATTAATATTATTTATTTTAGTTACATTTTTATTTGTTGCGTTTACTTTTCAATCGTAGCCAGGAAAATGCAAATGTCGCAGCCGTTTGACAGCTACATACATATGTACATTCAAATAACAGAGTGCTACGAATGAAAAAGGGAAAATTTCGTTTTTGTCCGTTTAATTAAAGAGTTTGCCTTTTTTACGACAGCGATCAATATTTTATTCGCATCGCATTACAAAGTAAAGGTCTTGTAATTACAAATTATAAAACTGCCAAATTCAACCAACTTATTCCTATGCCTAATGTATGCAAACTAATAAAGTGTACTTAACTCTTTATGTTCTATTTTAGGAAATCTATGGATACGCGTGTTTAATTCTTCAGAGACTGGAAACCGGACTCGTAACTCAGAAATAACCATAGATAAAAAGGATAAATGTGAATTAAACTACTTAAAAAAAGGTTATGAATAAAATGCAACTAATATTTATTATACGGTTGCATCAGTGTTTCAATTAAAAACAAATATTTTTGCCTAGAAGTTAAAAGGTCCGATGTGCAAGGATGGTCAGCTAACTAGAACATACCATGGTATTACTGTCTAACTAGTAGTACATACGTTACGAATTCTTTTACGATAAAATTCATTAAATCTCTTACAAAAACTCTCTGAACTCGATCACTGGAGGAAAACATCGAAAACCTGACACCTGTCAGTGTGTCTAGTGGGAGCACTAGACTCAACGTCCGTTACTGTCCACTATTACCACACCTTTCGTATCAGTACTCCCCACCCGTCATGTCCCTGTCCATACCATAGAAAGGTAAGTTTCTGGGTCTGGTATCGTCAGCTGCCTACACTTTCGTGTTTGTTGACTTAGACGTTTTCTTTCTGTTCGCATCTTCGCCTTGCCTGTTCGCTGAATCGAAGTTCCTACATTATTTCGGCAACGGCATGCAGTACGTCGTTCTCCTTCTTATTTATTCAACCGCTCCTCCTGGAGATCAGACAGCCGCCCAATATGGGTCAGACGCTGTTGACAGTTGGTCCGCGAGAGGTATTTCATTTCCCTCCTTCCACCCACATCTGGGAAGTATTCCCCTATCCGCCACCTGGGGACGCGCCCTCTAGGGGTTGCAGTCTCCCCCGAGGGGGTTATATTTAGAAGCCAAAAAAAATGTTTATTAAGAATTAATTGCACTCAATTCTGTTAACTAACGGCTCTCAATTTCGCCCTGCGAGTAGTGGCCTGGGATCAAATCATCACATCCCTGCAACGATCAACGACCATACAAAAGAAAATTACGAAATACGTCAATCGTATAAGCTGAATCGCAATCACGCCACGAGTTCAAACGGATCGTAATTTATTTTCAATTCACAATAGTTTTCAAGTTCCACAATGTTTTGGATCGTATTTTTAGGTCACAATGAAGTGGAACTGTCAAAACTGTTGCCCAATTTAATAATTACAACTAAAATATAACCATGGGCCTTCGTTTTTATATATGAGTTGTAATGAAAGGCATAAAGGTGGAAAAATTTGGCTTAGGTAGCAGAAAAGAGCAAGAGTTACTCTAGCTCATTTACAAACCTTCTTTTGCAGATTCCTGACACGTCAAAATAATAAAATACCAAAGGACATTGAAAACATATGTACACATGTAATCTTGTAAATAGTTTTTAAATCAAATGGTAAGCCTTTGTACCATACTTAAAGTGAATAAGAAGATAATACTCATGCAAATTAATTTTTTATTTATTTCTATTACATAGTTCAGTAATGGTCACTTGTTCCATTTATCACATAAATATGTTCCATCAGTTATAAATACACTTAAATAAAAGAACACAAAAGTTAATAAAAAAATCCAAAACAATTACGAAATCAAAAATTCTCCACTGAATACTTAAAACTAAATTTCAAAATTGCAGGTATAGGGTTGTTCAATAGGTGCGCTTCAACTTTTTTCCGATAGGGAGGGCGAACGACGCAATATTTTTTATTTTTCGCTTGTCATTTGTAAACTTCATTAGTGTACATTTCATCATGGAACGCTACACACTTGAGCAACGATTGCAAATCGTGCAAATTTTTTATGAAAATAATCGTTCTGTTGCTGCTACTTTAAGAGCATTACGGCCATTTTACGGTCCATTTAACAAGCCGTCCCGTTTTGGGGTTATGTGAAGTCATTGGTCTACAGTAACAAGTCGGCGACGATTTGTGAGCTCAGAGCCAATATTGAACGCGAAATTGCTGAAATTTCGGCCGATTTATGCAAAAGAGTGGTCGAAAATTGGGTTCAACGATTGGACTTCGTAAAACGTGCACGCGGTGGTCATGCAAAAGAAATCGAATTTCATACTTAAATGTATATGTTCAAACTCGATAATAAAAAAAAAATTAGTTAAAAAAGTCAAACCGTTTGTGTTTTATTCAAAAACGTTCAAAAGTTGAAGCGCTCTTACTGAAAAACCCTATACTTATTTCCCTAAGCTCTCGCGTACGGCATCTGATTGCAATCTTTGTTGGCCTTATACTCCACCATGACATCTTTTTAGATGGAGTTGAGTTTATTAAAATTCGTCCTATAATAAATTTATTACAAACACCATATGTACCATAATTATATATTTTTACAATTTACTGACATCTTTGGTTAAATTCGATCGTTTACAGGCGGCTGTTGGTGTTCGAATGGCAATTCAATTCGGCGAGTACATTCACCACTCGTTCACACATGTGATAGTACATATGCAGTTTGTGACGAGTGGTACGTTCGCTGATGTAATGATTCGATCCGTTGTTTCGTCGTTCGAATTTATGTTTGACAATTCACAATTCCCATGAAACTTCTCATTACACTAAACGTATTCTGCAATCGTCGTCATACAGGGCAAATGGCAAATACTAAGATATTAAGGATGATAGAATACTAGGTTGAGTCTTTCAAATTTACTGTGACGTTAGAGCCCATGACTAAACGAACAAAATATTTATTTATTTATTTCATTTAATATATGGAGAACAACAATAAATTATTATTTTCCAAAAAAGGAGAACTGGCTGCCGGGGCTTACGGCTCACTGCTCTAATAAAAGGAAAAAGAAATAAAGAAATTAAGTTATGTGGGAGGTAAATTCATAGGATATACGGAAGAATATTTACATAGATATTTAAGTAAAGAGGCTTATGGTTTAGATCAATTTTCTCAGATCCGCTCTAATTAAGTAATCTGTCATTTTTTCAAGGTTTTCCTGAGAAGGAGTCTTTAGTATTTCCGATGGAAGAGGGTTGTTGAAACTTGTGTTTCTGAGATTCATAAAATGCGTGCAGTCGTCCAAAAGGAGTTTAACTCTTATTGTTGACAGGGTGCAGTAGGGGCAGGGAGGTGGCCTCTCACCATTTAAAATGTGGGAGTGTGTACCGATTGTGTATCCAATGCGAAGTCGGATGAAGGCAGTGATGTCCTTGGTGCAGCATATGGCTTGATAGTTGGGTTTAGTGCCAATTGTATTTAAGCTTGCATAATGGTGTTGCACTGTTCTCCATGCCTCAGTTCTTTTTGCTTCAAAATATTTATAATAATAATTAGTCCGTAGATATCCTTCTTCAGCATACAATCAAATGTGTGCAACGGTTCCATTGCTGCAGCCTTAGCTCTTTGGTCAGCAAGCTCGTTCCCTTTAATAGCAACATGACCAGGAACCCACATTATGTTGACTTTATTTTGATGCTCAATGAATGTGCTCCGTATGCTTGATATAAGGGTGATTTGTTTCTTATGTTCATGATACCTGATATTGTAGACTTGCTATCCGAACAAATGATGGTGTTTTCATTAGTTTTATATGCAACAATTAGGGGATTATATATTGCTATAGCTCTTGTGTACACAGAACAGTAGTAAGGTAGTTGATCCTTCATTATTGTTTCACCATCAGCATTCACTACTGCAAACGTGGTGTGGTCCAGGGTTTTTGAACCATCAGCGAAGATCATTTTCCATTCAGGTCTAAATGGTGCGTTGTATTCTTCAAACCTACGCTGGTATTCTAATGAACTGGTGTTGGATTTAGGGAATGTTGCTATACCAAAAAGGACTGAAGACTTTCTAAAATACCAAGGCGGTGAGCTAACTGGTGACCTTAATTTTGGCCGTGAGGTTATTCCCAGTTTGTTAGCATATTCTAGTGCTCTTAGTATAGTTGACTTGCGATTTTGCACTTTACTTGCAGCAAATAGTGATGAGATGGCCTCATGTAGAATTCTATTGTTGCAATAGAGAAGTTTTGGGATGAGACTCATTGTGGTGTATTCTGTTCTCTCCGGAATGTTGGGTAGCCCTGCTTCCACCAATATGTACTGCATCGGAGATTTTGGAAAGGCTCGATTGCTTCTGCGTACGGCCGCGTGGTATGTTGGGAAAATTAGCTTTAGATTACTTTTGGCGCAGTGTTCGTATAGTGGCAAACCTTAGTCGATTTTCGACAAGATGAGAGCCCTAGTAATATTTATCAGATTTGTGGTATGTATAAGACTATGTTTAGATGACAGATACTTTATAATATTCAACCAGGCACCTAAGTTCTTTTTTAAATCTAAACACTGTTCCTTAAAAGTAAGACGCTTTTCAAAGATAATTCCAATAAATCGTATACTGTGAGCATTTACAACATTTATATTATTATAGACTACATTTAAGTCTTCAGACGCAAGAGACCAGAACAGCAGAAGCGTGAGCGTGAGCTGCTAGAGGAGTACAGGGGCAGGAATGATGCTCGAAAATTCTATCAACAAGTCAAGCGTCTGACACAAGGTTTCAAGACCGGAGCATCAGACTGCAGAGATAAAAACGGAAATCTGGTTATGGATACACAGTCCACACTGGGCATATGGAGGGAACACTTCTGCAATTTACTTGCTGGCGATGACGCACACAATTCCGCCTCAGTAGAAGACGACCCGATACCGCCAATCGACGATAATTTGAACGTTACACTACCTAGTCATGCCGAAGTCAGAGTTGCCATTCAGCGGCTCAAGAATAACAAAGCGGCTGGCGCTGACGGCTTACCCGCTGAATTGATCATGCATCAGCTCATCTGCAAAATATGGCTAGCAGAAAGCATGTCCGACGATTGAAATCTCAGTGTTCTTTGTCCTGTACTGAGGAAGGGTGACCCGACGATCTGCACCAACTACCGGGACATCAGTCTTCTAACCATCGCTTACAAGGTCCTGTCTAGTGTCCTATGTGGAAGACTTAAGCCGTTTGCCAACACACTGGTCGGGCACAAAGCGGTCCTGTGCGTGTTGGCGAAGACTACCGTTCAAGAATGAACCACGAGCTGTATGAGCTCTACGTCGACGTTGACGTAGTTTAACGCATCGCCATCCAACGCCTGCGTTGGCTAGGGCATGTCGTGCGTATGGATGAAGAAGCTCCAGCAAAGAAGGTGTTCGAGAGCGAAGTCCAAGGGAGCCGACGCAGAGGGAGACCATTGTTCCGGTGCAAAGACCAGGTGGAGGAAACCCTATGCTGGCTTGGTGTACAGAATTGGCGGAGCAGAGGCGCCTGGAGAGAGCTAGTGAGGTCGGCCGGACCTCGGTAACGGATTGTTATGGCCACCTAAGTAAATAAGTAACATTTAAGTTATTACATTTATGCTTTCTACATATATGAAAAGATTTACATTTATTAAGGGAGAGGTTCGCGCCTGAGCATATGGACTATCTTGAGATGTCGGTCAGAATATGTGAAAATTTCTTATTGACTAAGTTTAAGTTGCTTATTTTAGAAACTAATAATACATCATCGGCATAAATAATGTGCAAAATGTTTTTGTATTTGGAAATGATATGGCTAATTTCATCAAAGGTAATTGTAAACAAAGTAACCGAAAGTGGAGAATCTTGCGGTATCCCATTCTGGAGAACGTGCAAATTAGAAAAAACGTTATTTACTTCCGTTTTAAATTTCCTATTCGAAAGAAATGCCTTGACAAAATAATATATCCTGTTGCCAAAGCTCCATTTCTCTAGTTGGCGCAAAACAATATGCACGCTGACTCGATCGAACGCTTTCTCAAAATCCAAGCTTAGACAGGAGATATGATTGCGGTTAGATAAACCACATGAGGCAAAGTTTTCAAAAAATAAAAGTGCATCTGAAGTTCCTTGACTTTCTTTATATGCCACTTGATGTGGACTTATAAAATGATTTTTCGAAATGTACCACATTATACGTTTTGAAATGTTTTTTTTTTTTTTTAATAACTTGCTCATGCAGCATATAAGCGAAATAGGTCTAAATTCTGTGGCCTCTGCTGATGGATTGTTGGAGTTTGGAATCGGAACGACTACTTTGTCCTTCCAGTTTTGAGGGAAACTCCAGTGAAAAATATTTGGTTAAAGAGATTGATTAATCTTTGTTTTAGCTCACTATATAAGTTTTTTAACATTGCATAAGAAATGCTGTCTGACCCGGGAGTTTTCCTGGTTAGGTTAGAAAGTGTAGCCTCAAATTCTAAATAGGAGTAGTATGTATATTCCGGGCTACAGGACAATATCAAAAATATTAAAATTTTAATATTTTTATCATTTTAACTCAAAAATTTAACATTTTTACCATTTAACTCATTTTTTTAACTTACAGTTACTCAAAATTTTAACATTTTTTAACATTTAACTCATTTTTTTAGCTTATATTATCTCAAAAAAAAAGTTAAAAATTTTGAATTGGGTCGATTTAGTCCACCCCTAAATTATAGTTACTCGTAGTTAATATTTTTAAGATATTAAAGATATCTATTTTTGAAGTACTCGTAATCAATATTTAGGTTGGTACAGTTAAAATTTTGTGTTGGGTCGATGTCTATTAAGTGAAAAAATGTTAAAATATTTATTACAAAATATTTAAAGTAATCTATTCAAACAAAAATAAAAAAAAAAGTTAAAAATTTTGAGTTGGGTCGATGATAATTTTAAATATTGATTACAAAATATTTAAAGTAATCTATTCAAACAAAAATAAAAAAAAAAGTTAAAAATTTTGAGTTGGGTCGATGATAATTTTAAATATTGATTACAAAATATTTAAAGTAATCTATTCAAACAAAAATAAAAAAAAAAGTTAAAAATTTTGAGTTGGGTCGATGATAATTTTAAATATTGATTACAAAATATTTAAAGTAATCTATTCAAACAAAAATAAAAAAAAAAGTTAAAAATTTTGAGTTGGGTCGATGATAATTTTAAATATTGATTACAAAATATTTAAAGTAATCTATTCAAACAAAAATAAAAAAAAAAGTTAAAAATTTTGAGTTGGGTCGATGATAATTTTAAATATTGATTACAAAATATTTAAAGTAATCTATTCAAACAAAAATAAAAAAAAAAGTTAAAAATTTTGAGTTGGGTCGATGATAATTTTAAATATTGATTACAAAATATTTAAAGTAATCTATTCAAACAAAAATAAAAAAAAAAGTTAAAAATTTTGAGTTGGGTCGATGATAATTTTAAATATTGATTACAAAATATTTAAAGTAATCTATTCAAACAAAAATAAAAAAAAAAGTTAAAAATTTTGAGTTGGGTCGATGATAATTTTAAATATTGATTACAAAATATTTAAAGTAATCTATTCAAACAAAAATAAAAAAAAAAGTTAAAAATTTTGAGTTGGGTCGATGATAATTTTAAATATTGATTACAAAATATTTAAAGTAATCTATTCAAACAAAAATAAAAAAAAAAGTTAAAAATTTTGAGTTGGGTCGATGATAATTTTAAATATTGATTACAAAATATTTAAAGTAATCTATTCAAACAAAAATAAAAAAAAAAGTTAAAAATTTTGAGTTGGGTCGATGATAATTTTAAATATTGATTACAAAATATTTAAAGTAATCTATTCAAACAAAAATAAAAAAAAAAGTTAAAAATTTTGAGTTGGGTCGATGATAATTTTAAATATTGATTACAAAATATTTAAAGTAATCTATTCAAACAAAAAAAAAAAAAAAAAGGATACATTTATTTTTTAAAGTACCTTTCAAAAAAAACGACGAACTCCTCAAAACAAGAGTCTTTGAGTCAGATTTGAACTTGCAACAAAATTATTGTTATAATTCCAACTGCTTAACCAACTCATCTAAACATCATATTCTGAAGTAATGTAATTACAGCTGAGTAGTATGCAAAGCAAGCAATGCTGATCTTATCAACATTGCTCACAATCTATAAATAGAATAAGCATAAGCACAAACCAAAAAAAAATGAAATACTGTTGAATACGAGTCACAAACTGCAAGATAAGCATAATATTTGATAAGCTTTTATACATCAACACATGTTTCGACAGAGTCGAAACCGTTTGACTTTGTCAAACATGGTTACAAGTGCAGTATGTATTTAGCGTTAGAAGAGGGTGGACGCAAAATAATTGAAACTTCAAATTTGAACTCTTTGAAGTTCAAATTTATAAAATTTACCCAATATTGGTTCATAACTTAAATCTCTTATTAAATATGTTATTGGATTAGATGGATAAATTTTACTAATATAAAATATTTCTCGAGTCCAATTATTTTTATATTTGTTTTCAAATTGTTTTTTATGTGATTGAATTCTTACTTTTTCTCCAATTTTAAAAACTGGTTTTTCTAAATTGTTTCTATTAATTTTAAAACAATTATCAAAAATTAATTGTTCATTTTTTTCATTTACTTCACATGGTTTCATACCAATAGTTCTATGTACATCTTTGTAATTATATTCATATAATATTTTATCAATTACATCAATCCAATTAGTATTTTTCTGAATTTCAAATCGTATTTTTAGTTTTTCATTAATGGTTCTATTAAATCTTTCTACAATTGATGATTTCTTTTCACTAAATGTTTGATACATGTTAATATTGTATTTATCTAAAACTTCTTGGAAATGTTTATTTAAAAATTCTTTACCAGAATCTGTATGAAGTAATTTTGGTGCACAACCTGCTTTTTTAATAATATTTAAAAATGCTTCAGAAGTTGTTTTTCCATCTTTCTTTTTTAATGGTTCTATATAAGCAAATTTAGAAAATGTATCAATTACATTAAGCATATATTTGTATCCTCTATTAATTCTAACATTAACTGTTGTCATAATTAGTAAATCTGCTGCCCATAGTTCATTTATGCCTTTAGTAATAATTTTTCTTCTTTCAAAATTTTTTCTTACTGGTTTATGCAACTCTTTTGCTATTTTAAAATCATTATTTTTAGTATCAATAAATTCATCTTTATCCATTTCAAAAATATTTAAAATTTATTTTAATTAAATAACAATGATATCAGATAAAGTTTTAAAAGAATATATTAAAACACAAAAAGACTTAAAAAATAAACTTCAACAATTTAATTTAAACAAAGTAATAAAACAAGAAAAAATTAATGAAGATCTTCAAGCAATTATTCAACCATTAAATCAATCAGTTATTAATGTTCACAATTTAAATGATAGCTTTAAAAATTTAATAGTAGATTTAAATCAATCAAATCAATCATATAAAAAAACAATAGATAGACATTCACAAAGTGAACATGTTTCAACGGAGTCGAAACCGTTTGACAATAATATGAATTTACAAACTAATGAATTTAACGAAAAGCAACTATCACCAATTAGAAAAACAAACAAACAAAAATTAGTTGAAAGTACACCAACAACTAGCACAGGTTCACGAAGCGAACAGTTGACTCCATCAACATCAAAAGACGCTCTTTTGCGTAGTGCAAATGAAACGTTATCTACACCAGTACAATTTATTTCCGAAAAAATTGGAAATATGGCAATGAAATATTTAAATTTAAATAATTCTGATATGAAATTATGTGACAATATTTTTGGTCTAAGATCTGAAGATGGAAAAGATTTATGGATTGGTAATACTGAAGTAAAAATTAGTAATAATGATATTATTTTAAGTAATAAAACTTATAATGGAACAAAAGGGTTATGGGAATTAATAACTTTAAAAGAACCATCAACAGCTGTAACAAATAATGATTTACAAAATTATGAAGAAATTATATTATCAACATATGCTTACATGCAAAATAATGACAAAAGTTCTAAACGTATTAAATCTAGCGTTGGAAATAAATATATGAATTTTATTAGACCAATATTGATTAAAAATAAAATTATAAAAGAAAAAGTAGGATCTGGTTTAAATTCAAAAAATAATCTTTCAAAATCATTACAAAATTTTAAAATTAAAACTAGTTTACCTACTGAATATGTTCGTTTTGCGAATAGTTCACAATCTGAACGTGTTTATTGGAATGATATTAATGAATTAAAAGATAGATTAAATTTGTTAATAGGCGAGTATAATGCAGGAAATGATAGTCCAGAAATACATAATGAAATTATGAATATTATTGAGGAACTAAGAGAAGAAAATATGTTGACTCTGTCAACGGTTTCCGAAGGAAACGTATTAACTGTTTAATTAAATTACATATAAATTTAAATAAATTAAAAATTTTTTTTCTAATAAATGGGAATTGATAAGTTTGGACAAAAATCTTTTTCAGAAATAAATTCATCTAATGAATATTCTCTTAATAGAATAATATCATTAGAAAATGAAGTTGAAGAAATTCGTTCAAATAGTGATCAAATGAGAGAGATTATTAGTAAATTAATGGAATTAAATCAACTACTTCAAAAAGAAGTTGAAAAACAAGAACAAGATAATGTGGTAGCTTTTGGTGTTGTATATAAAGAAATAGAACAATTAGAAAATAATTTAAATCAAGATATTATTAACATAACTAAACAAGTAGATTTTATAGAAACAAATATTGAAAATTTTAAAAACAGTTTAGAAAAACAATTGGATAGTTATTCGGAAAAACAAATTTTAATTGATAATTATCTTAAAGATTTAGTTTTACAAAATAAAGACAATATTAATCAAAATAATATTACTAAACAAAATGATGAAACTAATAATAAGATTGATAAAAGTATTCAAGTAGATGAATATATAAAACAATTAAATATTGAAGAAAGTGAAACAGATATTGAAGAAAGTAAACTACAAATTGAAACAAATATAATTCAAAAATAATTTAAAAAATTCATACATATATAAATGATAAACAAAAATAATAAATCAAAATAAAAATTCAAATATTCAACATCGTTGAAATATGTTCACATCATATTTCATTTGAAATTAAAAAAAAAAACTTAATCTAATATAATTAATAATTTAATGTATAGTAAATAGGAGGGGTTCGTTTTAGTTACCTACATTTCCTATTTCATAATGTCCCCAGGGTAATTTGTAAGTCTTATTTAACTTATCGTTATCATTATTATTCAACTTTTTATTGAAATAAAACTTATCATCATAGGGTGACAATCCTATTTTATTCTCTTCTGTAGTATATAGTTTATTATCATATGATCTAATATTATGAACAGTTTCATTTTTATTTTTTAAATTAATTAAACAATTCTTATAATCTTCAATTGTTAACTTTTTAATATTATTTTTCTTTATTCCTTTACAAACTTTTTTATCACAAACATCGGTCTTAAATGCATACATTTTACTTCTAAGTCCACAAAATTCTCTAATTGGTATTCCATTATATTCATCTTTAAATTTTCCTGGTACTTTTTTATTAATATTAGATTTTAAATCTTCAATTGGAAAATTATCTATATAATCACTGGTATCATAATTATCTAGATCATCTTTCATTTCAGAATAAATATCAAAATCATCATCAATATGTTTACCTTCAAAATAAAGAATAAATGAATCAGTATCTGTTCCTAATAATTTCATTCTATTACCATATTTAGTTTTAAGTTGTACATACATTTTAAACATTAATAATTTTGATAAATCTAAAATATTTTGACCTCCAAAGATAGGTTTATTTAATTTAATATTTGTATTTTTACCAAACACTACACACATATTATGATCTATTATTTTTCTTGATTGATATGTATTTCTACTTATTAGTTTTCTCATAATTTTTTCAGTTTTAACTATTCTAACATTAAGTCTATTTCTAACATTTTCCATTTGCTTACCATATACACTATTATTCATAAGTTTGAAAAAATCTTTTTCAAAATCGTTTTTAGCTTCTTTTCTAAGTGTTGTATTTTTTTCAATATAATTTTTTAACCATGCTTCTTGTCTACATTTAATACCTCTATGAATTTTAGTTAAAATTACACCATTATTTAAATATTCTTTTAATAATCTTATATCAATTATATAATTTTTCTTTGGTAACAACGTACACATTAATTTTTTAATTTTATCATTTGGTTTACTACCAATCCCTTTATTAATTAAGTCTGTTTGATTTGGTGATAAATCTTCAAATTGTGGAACATAATGATGAGGTGCTGGAGCATAATCATTATAAAAGTTGTGTAATTCCGGAGGAATACTTATATCAACTTCTAATGTATATCCAATATTATTATCATCAAAATCTTTATTTAAAATATTATCAACATTACAAAAATATTTAATTTCATCTTCATTTAACCATTCATGATTACCAACACTTAATTTTTGTGACATGGCCCATCCATATAAATTATTTGCATCTAAATATAAAATATAACTTGTTAATTTTTTAGAATCGTATATACCTTTAAGAGAAGCTTCCTCTTTACTTAATTTATAAACTTGTTCTACAATATCAGCATGTTCCTTTCGGTAACCGTTGACATGGTCAATATGTTCACTCTGTGAACCGTTTCCTTCGGAAATGTAATAATAACAATTATTAGCTTTAGCATAGTTATGTGCAATTTGTGATATTCCACCTCTAGTTCCACTTTCATAAAATTCATACATATCTTGATCTGTTAATAATTCTAATTTTTGTTTGGTTAATTTTAAAGCAGATGAATTACTTAAATGTGGTGAACTTATATAATGTATAGGATCTAAATTATAATTTTTAAAACATTCTTTTCTAAAATTATCAAATACATCACTTAAAAGTATAACATCTAATTTCAAATACCAGTTATGATAGTCTCTAAATGTTTTACAATTAAAATGTTTCCAAAATTTATTTGCAAATTTATAATCGTTAATATTAATATTTCCATTTAATGATGAATTAAAATTTTCAAGATTTGGAAATTCTGTTATACTTAATTTTTTATAATCATCAATAAATTCATATGGATATACACCTTTTCTAAGTAAATAACATTTATTTTTTAATGATAGATTTTTAAAAATATTATTAAAGTTTTCTAAATGATCAAAATTAATAGGTTTTATATTTTTAGTATTACAAACTGAACAAATACTACAAGCATATATTTTATTCTCAGTATTTTTACTAACTTTATAAGATACATAATCCATTTTTCTTATTTTCTTACATGTTACACAATATATATCATTAACATCTAATAAATTTTTAACAGCTTTATCTAATGAAGTATTTATAAATTCCATTGAATCTATAAATCTTAATTCTATTTTTTCGACAACTGTATATAATTCTAAATCTGTTGAATTACAATTACGACAAGTGTTTCTTGTCTTTAAATTATATTGATATTTACATTTTTCATTTTTACATTTTAAATATTTAGTTTCACCTACAATAACTGGTTTTTTAATTTGTTTAAATTTTTCAGTACTCGTTGCTAGAACACTAGTTTCAGTTTCAGGATGAAATTCATCTAAATATTTTAGAAATAATTTTGAATCATAACCTTTTAAATTATGAATAATAATTGGTAAAAATTTTGGCATCTTTAACTTTAGATTACATTTATTACATAAAGCCATTCTATATTTACCAGTTGTATGGTCATGATCCCAACATTTTTTATTTTCTTCAGAAAATGGAATATCACAAATTTCACAATTGTTAGTATTATCAAACTTTAATATCGATTCTTTATCCTGAATTATATTATTCAATTTTCTTACTTCATAATAATCTTTAGCATATTTTATTAAATTATCTAAGAATGATTTCAATAGCACTTTTCTATTAGAAGTATTCTTTGAAATATATTGTTTGTTATAAGTGTTATAAATACCATAACTATTTGGAATGTGTTCATGAAGTAATATTGTATTTTTACATTTGTCAGATTTTTTTTTATTAATTTTTTCCAAAGTACATTCAAAATCAGCATATAAAGTATATGGATGAAATAATTCTGCACCATTAGATTTATATTTTAAAATATTTTCACCCTCTTTAGGTAACTTTATATTTTGTATTATATTATTATCATCTTTTAATAAATAACATGTTTTTATATGTTCTTCTAATTCATCAGATTTTTCAAAATGTTTAAAACATTTATTACAAATATGTAGATGTTCATGCTGATGATGAATTTTACCACTTAAAAATCCAGATAAATTTTTAAGTGGTACAAAGTGAGATTTGTATGTTTCTTCTGTAATATTTTCTTCTATATATATAATATTAACATGTTTTTTTGGCAAACCATTAACGAAATTACGAAAAGAGTTACTTTTATACATTAATTGAATTTGGTAATATTCATCATCATTTTTTTCTGAATCATAATGATAAAAATTCATGGTAATATTAAAATAATCTTCTAATTTTTTAACATTTTCTTCATTAATTATAAATGGAAATTCTAAATTTAGATTTTTAAATGTATCATCATTTTCTAAATCTTCAAGATATTTTTTATATTTTGTTGGTCTTTCTGGATGAATTTTTAACACATCTTGATAAATAGAATATAAGATACAATATAAAATACATTTATTATCAGTATTTTTAATATTAACACAATTTCTATTAGTAAATGGAATATATGATCCAGCAAGAATTTGAGACTTATCTCTACTAATATGTGTTTTTACTATTCTAACAAAGCTAGCTGTAGATCCTTTTGTACATTTTTCTGAGAATTTATTATTTATTTCCTCTATCATTAAATAAAATTCTTTTGTATAGTTTAATCTATTAACATAATGTATTTCTGATCTATACCAATATTCATAACTTTCTTTAATTTTATTAGTTTTTTTATCAATAATCACAATATTTACCGCTGTTGCTAAAGACACTTTAAAATTACTATATTTTTTAAAACCTTTGAAAAAATATTTGAAACAATTTCTTTTTATTAATTCTAAATGTCTTTTAATATTAAATTCTTCATTATTTGTAAACTCTAAATCAGCAACCATATTGTTAAAACATGAACCATTTAATTGTTTTTCTTGAATATCAATAATATCAAAATCATAATCATCAAAATTTTGAAATATATTTTGAATAACATCATTATTATGCTTTTCTATTAAAACATTTATTATGTTTAATAAACTATTTTTATTTTTATTATACCAATATTTTGGCAATTGAAAAATATGTTTATTTGCTCTAATATATTTTTTTAAATTTTTTAAATTTTTAGATTTCAATTCTTTAATATTAAATGGATTCATTTTTATTTGGTTGATATTTTTACTTAATTTTTCCTTATTTATATAGAAAAATTTTTTTTAAATAAATTAACTTCTCGTCTTTATACAATATAAAATTATAATACTTTAAAGTGTGATGTAAATACCAATTAATTTTATTAAACTTAATTGGATATTAATTTTTATCATTAATTTTTTCATTATTTTCTTTATTATTAATAAATTTAATATGAAATTGAGATTTAAAATGACGTTGTTTATTTGATAAAGTATAATTTACACCACATTCACACTCTATTTTTTTATTTCTACTTGGTAATGTGTTACGATATGCAAATTTTTGATTGTAACATTTTTTACAATACCCCTTATTCAAATTAGAAATATTTGTTTCTTCCAAACATGAAAAACATATTTTTTTACTATTTATAATAGATAAACATATTTTTTCACCATTTACTATTTTATGATATAATCTTTGTTGTTGTTGTATTATTTCACCCATTGTTTCCAATTTATTAACAAATATTTTTTTTAAATTTTATATCAATTTACATTTCTAATATTTAATCTTATACTAATTTTTTCTTTTCTAAAATCAATTAAATTATTATCCTGATCAACAATATAAATAGTTATATTTCTAATAGTATTTGTATTTACTGGATAGTATATTAAATTTTTAGGTATTTCATTTATTTTTTCACCAGGTTTATCATTGATAAAAAATTCATGAATAATATTTGTTTGTTTATTATTTTCATAACTACCTCCTACAATATTACATTTTATTCTAATAGAATTAACATTCATAATATTTACTGGTAAATCAGATGATACTAATGTATTAGGTTGAATAATTTGTTCACTAAATCCTAGTAATGAAGCTATGGAATTTTTTTGTGTAAAATCAATAATATAATCACTTTTAATTTCAACTTTTAATGTTGTCATATTTGGTTTAATAGTAATACCCTTTATTTTCTCTTTTATAAAATTGTTTATATCATTTATTTCATATGAACCAGTTGGGAATGTAATTATTTTGTTAACACTGTTAATTGTTTGTAAATTATCTTGTGAATCATTTCCTTCGAAAATATGTTCACTTTGTGAACCAATGACAGAGTCAACATAATGTAAAATATTATTTTTTAATTTTTCAGATATGTTCGGTATAGAATTATAAGTAGAAAAATTAAGCAAACACATTTCAAAATCATGTTTAACTTCATTTGACTCTGTTGAAATATGTTTATTATCTAAAATTATTGGTTCATCAAAATTACATGAAATTATTGAAGTATTTCCATCTAATGATATAGTCGGCATTATTTAATTAAGTAAAAATTTTAAACATAGATGACCACAAATTATTTCATTTATTTCTTGATCAATATTATTATTAAAAATTACAGTATTTTCATTAGTTTTGAAATATTTTTCTATTAATATTGGTAATTTATTTATAGCAAAGGAATCATAGTAAAAAATATGATTATTATATTTTTTATATGCTACCCAGTGTGTACCATTACCATTATTATTATCTAAATTTATTATTCCACATTCTATATCTTTTATCTTTTTTGGTAATCTATCTTTCATGAATACACCTCTAAAATTTGCTATATTAAATTTTCTAGCATATTTTTTTAAATCATAATTACTTAATGGTTTAATTGGAATTAATTCAAAATCAGATTTTTTTTAAGTAACATACCATTACCAGATTTTTTAAGTAACATACCATTACCAGATTTTATATTTTTTTCTTCTAATGCTTTATTATGACGTATTTTTTCTTCTAATAATTTATCGTTAGTTTTTTTATCATTATATGCTCTATATAATGTTGTTCCTGCAGTAACTGCAGCTCCTATTGCTGGAATAAATGGTAATAGTGCTGGTAAAAATCCACCAATTTTTTCATTATTAAAACTTTGTAACTGGGACATAGATAATTTTAATATAAAAATTTTAAAAGTAGTTTTATTATTATCTAAATGTTTTTTTATTGAATTAATTTGTTTTCTAGTTAATGGTAAATATGTTTCATTCATTACACTTTCTTTAGTTCTTTGTAATTGAATTGGTTCTAATTTTATAGTAATATCTGTTTTATTTTTCATAGCATCATAAACTTGTTTTTGTTGATCCTCATTTAGAGATATTGGATATTTAATATATCGTCCACATTTTGGAATAAAATTAATTTCATTTTCATTTGTATTATGTTCACTTTGTGAACCGTTAACAGAGTCAACATTTATCAATTCTTCAGTTAATGAATTGTGAGTTGTTAAACCCATACCCATTTTTCTTTTAAATTTCATAGCATTAGTAGTTAAATATGCATTTACTTTTTCTGATAAACTAGCATCTTTTGCTGAAACTCTTGACCATGCTTTATCTTCTAAAATTTTATCAGCTTCATGTCTTTTCTTTATATCGTTACTTTTAGAATATGCAATATCATGTTCTTTAGCTGCTTCATCTAATTTATTAATTGGATGTATATCTTTTTCAAGTTTTAATTCAAGATTAGTACCAGGTCCTAAATAATTATATCCTGGAGAATGTAATTCAAATGGAAGATTATTTATAAGATTATTTATAATACCACTACCATAATATCGCACCATTTATTATAATAGAAAATGTGATGTATTTATTTATTTATTTGGATAATTATTAATCATGAACTGAAGGTAAACTTGAAATATCATCATCAACTTTTTTATTAATATTAGACAATTCGTTTTTATTTTTCTTATTTATTTTAGTTACATTCTTTAAAAGTTCCTCTGTTAAACTATTTGATTTAGTCTGTCGAGAATTGTATTCATTTGTCGAGAATTGTCGAGAATTGTCTTCTTTTGTCGAGAATTGTCGAGAATTGTCTTCATTTTTAGTGTTTTTGCCAATAATTTCAATACCAAGTAATTTAAGTCCATTATTAAGAGAATCGCGTGAAATATGATTTTGTTCGCAAAATTTTACTTTAGTTAATTTTAAAGTACTAGCTTGTTCTAAATAATTAATAGCTAAATTTCTTTCTCTAATTTGTTTAAGTTCTTTAGCATTTTTTGGAATATGAATATTTTTTGAATTTCTAAAACTTTTTGTTTTCCCTTGTAGTGATACAAGTGGTGAAACAGTTCTAGTAGAAGGGCTTGGACGATTGTATAAATTAGTTATATTCTTATACATTTTATTAATTTTAATTTATTTATAAAAAAATTTTTTAAAATAATTATATTTTTCTTAGTGTTTCAATATAAAAAAATATTAAAAATTTTTATTATAATAAATGTCGAATATACATACAATTGAAGAATTTAAAACAAATACTGATGTGCCTATCTTGAAATTAAGAGGATCTAGTATAAAACTATTAAATAAAGAAGAAATAGAAAAAGAGGTTAAACAAACACAAGAATTTATTAGGCAACATAAATCTCAGTTTAATAATAGAAGTGGTTTTGTTCAATGTTTAAATGATGCACTTAAAAATAATGATCATGTATGGCATGAATATGCTGTTTGTATTATGAAAAGTGTTAAAAATATTAAAGATTATAATATTGAATTACATTCAGAATCAAATAAAATATTAGTAAATGAATTATTAAATGAGAAAGCTATATTAGAATTTAGTTTAATGAGTTATGAAGAAATTATTGGCAAATTAAATGATGATATGTATGAGTTACAAGTAAATTATGATATTCTTGAATCAGAACATAATAACCTTATAAATAGCATTGAAAATAAAAACGCTGCATTAGCTGAAAAATATAAGAACAATTTTATTAAAAGACAAAAAGCTATTGAAGAATCTAAAACAATGAAGATTGGACTAGTAAATAAAAAAATTACAACACAAAAACTCAATGATTTATTGAAAAGTGTAAGTAAAATGAAATAAAAAAAAAAATATTGTTAATAAATGAATACTTGTGTTAATATTATTCCATATCAAAATGATTGTATATCACAGTTATACATAATTGATGCTAATAATAAATATAATGGAGGATGTAGATGTGTCATAATGGATCCGTCTTTATTAAAATTAATTTCTATTGTAATTTTTATTGTAATTGCAATTCTTATATTTTATGCAATATATTTAGATATACAAAAAAAGGTAATTGAAAATGAATGTAAAAAGATTAACAAAAAAAAAAAATATTAAAAATATTTAGGATTTTTTCTATTGCATTAAATGAATAATTGTAAAAACAATTTTGATAAAAATAATCAATTATCAAAAATAGATTTTATTATTTCAAATGGAATAGATAAAATAATGCAAAATGAATACATTTCAATGGTACTAATTATTATTCTATTAATAATGTTTTTTTATAATTTGATAAGACAATTAAATACAAGACTACAATTATTTTAAACATAGGTTTCGACCTAGTCAAAACATATTAGTAAATTTTTAATAATATTTTTTAGTTAAATAAATGAAAGAAGAAAAAGGTATCGAATCTTATGACTTTTATGAACATTTGCCATCTAATTCTACACTATTAAATGAATATGGAAGACCAATAGAAATAAATATTAATAATCAAGACATTAAAACGTTACCATCAAAAAGTTTACTTAATATTAGAGGTCAAATTATTGCTAAAGATAAAGATGGTAAAATATTAGATAAACTTAATCCTGATAAAATAAATTTTGTGAATAATGGTATAATAAATCTGTTTAGTAAAATTACATATTTTATTAATTCAGTTGAAATTGATAAAATTGAAAATCCTGGAATAACAACAACAATTAAAGGCTTAGCATCATTTTCTAATGATTTATCATTAAATAATGCTGGTTGGCAAATTGTAAATAAAGGTAGTGTTTGTAATAAGAAAGGTTATTTTTCTGTTAGCATTCCATTGTGTATATTAATTGGGTTTTTTGATGATTACAAAAATTTCATTTTTAGAATTAATCAAAAATTAGAATTAATAAGATCAAATGATGATACAAATTGTTTAATTATTGATAGTAGTTTAAGTGATCATACTTTTTCTATTGATATTAATCAAATTATATGGAGAATGCCTCATGTTAAATTTTCAGTTGAAGTTGATCATGAAATTAATAAAAAAATTTCAAATAATACAAACTTTCAAATGTATTTTAGAAATTGGAGATACTATTGTACTACTGCAATTCCAGCTGTAAAGACTTATACCTGGAATATAACATCATCTAGTGCTAAACCTAGATATTTTCTTATTGCATTTCAAACATTAAGAAATCAGAATAATTATAAAGACAATAGTAAATTTGACCATTGTAATTTAGAAAATGTTGTAGTTAAATTAAATACAAATAGATATCCAAACTATGATATGCAACTATCTATTAATCAAAATAAATTTGATACATTATATAATATGTTTCTAGATTTTAAAAATTCATATTATGGTTCTAGTATAAATAATTTACCAATAGTTAATTATGATACATTTTTAAAAGAATATCCAATAATATGCATTGATACATCTAAACAGAATGAGGTAATTAAAGAGGCTGCTATTGATATTAAAATTGAATTTAAATGGACAGAAGATTTTCCATCAAATACAGTCGTTCACTGTTTAATTATTAGTGATGATAGTTATTCATATAATCCACTAACAAATCAAGTGATGCATGTTTGACTTGTTTTTTTAAATTTTTATAAAATTAAAATTAACTAAAAATTAATTGAAATAAATATGTAATTAATTATATTAATAGATTAAAAAAATTTATCTAAAATTCTAAATTATGGATGGTCATTTAAAAGTTACTAAATTAGATAATAAAATTAAATTAACTATTCAAAATTTTGATACTCATAAACCAATAAAAAGATTAAATGAAATATTTCCGAATATTATTAGAGCAATTATTTGTGGACCAAGTAATTGCGGAAAAACAAATGTATTATTAAATATATTATCAAAGATTTATTATTCTGATATAATAATTTGTTCAAAAACTTGCTATCAAGAAAAATATAAATTTTTAGAAGATATGATAATTCAATTCAATAAATTGTGTGTTAAAAATGATTTGGAATCTAAAGATATAAAATGTTTATCAATTCAATCTCTACCAACACCTGAAAATATTAAACCATATTCTGTAATAATATTTGACGATATCTCTACAGAACAACAAGATAATATTGCCAATTATTTTGCTTATGGTAGACACAATAACATTTCTTGTTTTTATTTATGTCAAACATATTCAAAAATACCTAAACAATTGATAAGAGATAATGCAAACTATATAATTTTATTTAAACAAGATAAGACTAATCTGAAACACATATTTAATGATCATTGTAATGATATTGATTATGATATTTTAAAAAATATGTGTATTCAATGTTGGAAAGAACAGTTTGGATTTTTAGTAATAGACAAAGAACAAGAAAAAAATGATGGTAGATATAAAAAAATGTTTGAATTTTTCTTTACAATATAAAAAAATGTTTGAATTTTTGTTTAAATAAGATTTTTATTTTTTATTATATCCAGTTATTTTGGAAATCTTTATATTTTTCATTTTTTTCATCAAAAACTATATCTAATATTTTTCTATATTTATATAATCCATCAATGGTTATATCTAAATTTTGCAATTTTTGGTATTGTGTTACCAAAAAGCCTATATAACGTAATTTACAAGCATAGCTTTCGCTTATCTTAAATTTTTTATATATATCTTTCATAGTTGTATATTTACATTTTACACCAATTTTTTTATAACCTTTTTCTAATTGCAATTTTCTTGCATATTCTTCTAAAATTAATCCTATTGTACAATTTATATAAAAAGTATTTTTCTTATTTTGTAATAATAATTTATTAATTTTATATAATTTTGTAATATTATCATCAATACTATCTTTTTGTAAATTTTGTATAAATTCATTATCAATTTTAAAATCTAAACCAACTGGTTTAGATTGGTTTACACGTTTTGATTCCAATAATTCTTTTAAATCGATGAAATCAAATTCTCTTTTATCTTTCTTATAATTTTTTTTATCTTTTTTATCCATAAACATATTATCCAAAAAATTTTTATATTTTTCATTTTTTAATTTTAGGCCATTGCCTTCAAATATATATTTTTCTTTTAGTTGATTAAAAGAAGAAATACGTTTTTCTATACAAAAACTGGTGAAGGTTTCAAGATCTTTAAAAAATTTTTCCCCTTCTTCATCAAATCCATCCTTGCTTTCATCGAAATCCATACTTTCTTCTGAAACAAATAAATAAATTAATAAAAACTTAAAAAATTACAAAAAAAAAAACTTACCAGCCATAGTTATAAAATCTTTTTGTTTTGTTTTTTTTTTTGCGTCCACCCTCTTCTAACGCTAAATACATACTGCACTTGTAACCATGTTTGACAAAGTCAAACGGTTTCGACTCTGTCGAAACATGTGTTGATGTATAAAAGCTTATCAAATATTATGCTTATCTTGCAGTTTGTGACTCGTATTCAACAGTATTTCATTTTTTTTTGGTTTGTGCTTATGCTTATTCTATTTATAGATTGTGAGCAATGTTGATAAGATCAGCATTGCTTGCTTTGCATACTACTCAGCTGTAATTACATTACTTCAGAATATGATGTTTAGATGAGTTGGTTAAGCAGTTGGAATTATAACAATAATTTTGTTGCAAGTTCAAATCTGACTCAAAGACTCTTGTTTTGAGGAGTTCGTCGTTTTTTTTGAAAGGTACTTTAAAAAATAAATGTATCCTTTTTTGTTTTTTTTTTTTGAATAGATTACTTTAAATATTTTGTAATAAATATTTAAAATTATCAATCAATAGTAATCGACCCAACTCAAAATTTTTAACTTTTTTTTTTATTTTTGTTTGAATAGATTACTTTAAATATTTTGTAATCAATATTTAAAATTATCATCGACCCAACTCAAAATTTTTAACTTTTTTTTTTTATTTTTGTTTGAATAGATTACTTTAAATATTTTGTAATCAATATTTAAAATTATCATCGACCCAACTCAAAATTTTTAACTTTTTTTTTTTATTTTTGTTTGAATAGATTACTTTAAATATTTTGTAATAAATATTTAAAATTATCATCGACCCAACTCAAAATTTTTAACTTTTTTTTTTATTTTTGTTTGAATAGATTACTTTAAATATTTTGTAATAAATATTTAAAATTATCATCGACCCAACTCAAAATTTTTAACTTTTTTTTTTATTTTTGTTTGAATAGATTACTTTAAATATTTTGTAATCAATATTTAAAATTATCATCGACCCAACTCAAAATTTTTAACTTTTTTTTTTATTTTTGTTTGAATAGATTACTTTAAATATTTTGTAATCAATATTTAAAATTATCATCGACCCAACTCAAAATTTTTAACTTTTTTTTTTATTTTTGTTTGAATAGATTACTTTAAATATTTTGTAATAAATATTTTAACATTTTTTCACTTAATAGACATCGACCCAACACAAAATTTTAACTGTACCAACCTAAATATTGATTACGAGTACTTCAAAAATAGATATCTTTAATATCTTAAAAATATTAACTACGAGTAACTATAATTTAGGGGTGGACTAAATCGACCCAATTCAAAATTTTTAACTTTTTTTTTGAGATAATATAAGCTAAAAAAATGAGTTAAATGTTAAAAAATGTTAAAATTTTGAGTAACTGTAAGTTAAAAAAATGAGTTAAATGGTAAAAATGTTAAATTTTTGAGTTAAAATGATAAAAATATTAAAATTTTAATATTTTTGATATTGTCCTGTAGCCCGGAATATACATACTACTAATAGGTTATTTCTGATTTTATTAGGCTTGCCTGCGAGTTTGGCTTGTTAAGAGTGTGGTTTTTCATTGTGGTTAAGTTTTTATTAAAATTTGAATTGTTGGAAAATTTATACCAACTGAAGACAAAATGTTCAGTTATTGCAATCCGTTTTATGTCAGACCAAATCTTTTATATTTCTTAAATTAGCTATTTCATTTGACCAGTATGGCACTACTTTTTTGTGTAACCTGTAACTAGTTTAAGGTATAGATATATGTGCCGCAGAGCGTATTATCTTAGCAATATTAGCAGCCTCTTTGTTAATATTATTGGAAACAGGTAGTCCTTTAGAAGAAATAGCTGCAATATGCATACATTTTGACCAATCTGGCTTTTCTGTTGAAAACTTTGGCCTCGGATAACATTTATTTGTAGTGGGTGTGGCTAATTCAGTGACAATTGGATAATGGTCACTGCCTGATAGGCTATCAAAATATGGCTATTTAGATTTGGGGCAATACTTGAAGAGCATATGGAAAGGTCAACGTGCGTCCAGAAGTTATGTGTGGAAAAGTGTGTAGGGGATCCGTCGTTTAAGACATTCAAACTTTCGGTAAGAATTAAATTTTCTAAAATAGTGCCTCTTTGATTAGTTGAAGAGGAGCCCCATAATGGAGTCCAAGAGTTAAACTCTCCAACTAAGAGAATGGGTGTGGATACCGAGTTTAAAATATGTTTTAGTTCCACTAATGTAAAATTTTGTTGTGGAGGAATATAAGCACAAATTATGGTTAGTTTGAGTCCTATGGAGACTTCCACGGCTAATACAGAAATATTTGATTGAATTTGTAAACATTTATGAGGAATATCTTTTTTTATTAAAACTACGATACCTTGTTTATTCGTGGTATTCTGACTTAAGTTTCGAAAATAACCAATGTATTGCTTGGGGACATGAGCCTCTCTATTTAGGGCAAGGTGAGTTTCTTGCAAAGTAATAATATTTGGTGATTGCTGAGAGTTAAGTTTTGAGTGTGATGCGATTGTGATTGGAGTTGACTGATGAATTGTGGTAATGTGTTAGTTATTGATGAGCAAGAGTTGATAGCCCTGTTATTATGAACGTTATTGAAAGTGGACTGGAGAGAATCAAAGGTTAGAGGTTGTGAGTTAGAGATTAAAATAGTGGTGTTGCTTTGCATATTATTGGAGGTGGGATTGATCGGAGAGGAAGTTTGATAATCTGAGTTGCTGTTAAAATGTGGAGTAAGGTTTAAAATAGTGTTTTTAAGGTTGGAAATTGTGTTGGAATGAGAGACCTGCCGAGAGTTACTCGCAAGTTTCGAATTTATAGGAGCATCGGAATACGTAATTGCGTCGGTAGAATTGGTCTGCTTCTGCTGTTCATTGCTTTTTAAAACTTAGAGAGAGAGGGTATTTGAAACTTGTATATTCTTATAGCTTCCCGCATGGAGCATATATTCTCAGTCTTTATTTTCAAAATCTGTTTTGTTTGAAGGTATTTTGGGCAAGTGTTTGATGACGATGGATGTTTTCCGGTACAATTGGCACATAAAGTACGCAAGCAGTTCTCTTCGCCGTGAGGAGGGAAATTGTAAGTGACACAAGCAGGATTGTTGTTGCATATTTTGGTGGTATGACCTAAAAGTTGGCATGATTTGCACCTCATGGAATTTGGAAAATGAGGTTTTAAAGGTGCAGTGCGCCATGAAACTTGAACTTTTTTTTGGAAGTTTATAGAGATCAAACGTCAAAAGAACAACGCCAGTTGCTACATGTGCTTTATTTATGATTTTTTTCATGTTTTCTATGACTTCTTCGTCCGGTACATCGTTCAAACACGGTGCATATATTGTACATTTAGAGAAGTTTAGATTTTCTTGACGGTTAACCTTAACATCCCAATTCCAATCGCTTGACAGCTATAAATTCGAGAGAGTTTTCACTAGCAGAAGTATATTTCCGTCGCGCAATTCGGTGATAGAAATTATTTCTTTGCTTATTATCTCAATTGCTTTGTGTACAGCAAAACATGAGTCATAGACAGTGGTTTAGCTGCATCAGCAGCAGAAATAGTGATAAATTTGGGGTTATGTTGTTTCGAGTGAGGAAGTTCGGGGAAGTCTAGAGCTTTGTATGTGGTTTTTTCCTTTTCGGTTTGGGGCTTGAGGAAAGCGAAGCAAACCTTTTATCCCCCAAGTTAGATGGCCCAGGGGCCATTGTAATTCTTACTTTATACCAGAACACTTGCAATGAACTTAGAACTGTAAAATAAAAAGTCCCGTACGATAGAAAAGTGATTAACGGTAAAAAGTTACTTTGGTGAGAAACCAAGAGAAAAAGCACAGTCTGAAAGGCACGTCCACTCGCGATGAGTATCAGTCGGAGACTGCGAACAAAATAAAGCGGGAAAACTTGTTTGTGTTGGAAGAATAGGCGAAAGCAAGGCGAATTTATTACAGGTGACAGCAAACACATATAAGTAAAACCCTACATGTATTTGTTGTTGCGTTTGGTGCAAGCATCACGTCAAAATCAGTAGTCAAATGTAAACATACGAATGTAAACATACCAATACATACAAACAAAGCATATCATTTTGACGTAAGCCATACCTACGGCGAAAAATTCAGCTGGGTGAATGCTGTCACCTTAATAAATCCACCTTGGGCGAAAGCAATAGAAACAACCAAACACAAGGAATTATACACACACACGTTTTTGCCACGGCGTCTTTCGCATAAAAACGGCAAAAAAATGTTTCTGGAGGTATTTTCTATAATTCATGCTTTCACAGTTTAACGCGCAGCACTTCGCTTTCATTAGTTTGTTTAGTTTAAACCTCAAGAATCACAATATTACCAAGCCATTAACTGACTTTTCACCTACATGTAATTTCTCCTCCTTTTGTTTGTTTTGTATTGGTAAGGGCTTTGTCGTCAGATATGTCTCGTTACCTTTTATCCAGTTTCTTCACAAGTATTATACATTTATTCTACTGCGCTCACGCATCTACACCTTATAGCCGAGAATGGTAAATACAAGAATGATAAAAAACTGAATTGCTTTCTCCGAATTCGTCGCGGTTTTAAATTAAATAAACTTATGAAAATTAAACGCCGCGTGTTAAATTACGAAAGTACGAATTATAACAATATCTTCAAATTCAGTCCTTTTGCGTTTTTTCTAATTTCTTGTATTCGACAACACCCATTGCTTTTGCTCACTCTTCCTCTTCACAAGCAAGTAATTTTTCTTATCACGAATTCGGAGGGCGCAATCATGTATTCTATTGTCCTCACCGAATCCCCAATGACGCGGCAGCTCAGGTTGGTTGGTTAGTTTAAGTGGTGATTCTTCCAGAATCCAACTAACGCTTCCGCACCATTTTGTTGTCACATCCTCGTTACCAGCTTGTTTACCAGTTATTTACAGCATGACTATATCTAGTCTGTGCGATTCAGGAACCTTATCAGGTTGTTGAATTCTAAGCCAAACAGTTGTTCTAGACTCTCGAACAGCGGTTTACCCAGGGTTAACATTCTGTCCTTCCATAGGGCAGGGCATTCGCAGGGGAAGTGGAAGATTGTTTCTTTTTTCTCTGGTTGTTTACAACTGTGACAGTATGTGTTGTGAGGGATGCCCATTTCGGCTGCTTGTTCTCCCACAGACTAAAAGCCAGTTATGACTGCCGTTAGTCTACAGGCGTCCCGTCGTTTCATGTTTATCAATATTGACGATTGCTTAAGGTTGCAGGTGGACCATAACGTTCTGCTAATTTTGCATTTCGTCTGGTCTCTCCATTAACAATCTGCGATTCGGAGGTATTTTAGGGAAATTGCACTCTTGACTGCACTTAGTGGTGTGAATACCGATTCTGCAAGAGCGTTATTCATGGCAGATTCCCTTCTTACCAGTTCATCCACTTTTTCATTACCTTCGATGCTCCTATGTCCCGGGACCCAGATTAACTTTATGGTTTTCGCTCAAGATGGTAAGGCTAGTCCTGCTTAGTTCCACCAATTTGGAGGTTGTTGTAGCTGAACCTAGTGCCTGGATTGCAGCTTGGCTATCCGAAAGAATAGCGATATTGCCCTTAAGAGGCAATCCCCAAAGAGGGATCTGCGATTAGTAGCCTACAAGCTTCCCCAATTTCCAGTACTTCCTCCTGAAAGACACTGCAAGCATTAGGGAGACGCACAGATCTTTGAATTTTAAGTCTATGAGAATATATACCAGCTCCAACACCACAATCCATTTAACTGTCATCTGTATAGACTGTAGTGTCGAAATTGTTTAGTGAGAATCCCTTATTCCATTCTTTCCGAGATGGAAAGAGAGTGACAAAATTTCGACTGAATGTTACCGTCGGGACGATGTAGTCAGTCCTCTTCAAGGTATACTGGGTTTGTCGCAGTAATAGACTGGCATGACCATGAGCTTTTTCCTTCCAGCGACCCGCACTCATTGTTGTCATCTTCTTGATATGTAGATCTACCGGAATAACGTGTGTCAGAGCGTTAAAGGCCTCCCTAGGGCATGATCTGATTGCACCGACTGTTATTGCATAGGTTGGTCTTTGATTTCTGCTTTCTTTACCCGTTCTTCAATGTTTAATTTCCAGCTAAGTTTGGAGTCCAGAATTACCCTTAAGTACTTTGCACTGGGTGAAAGTGAGAGGGTTTGTCCGTTAATGTTTGGTAGAGTAAAAATTGGTATCTTATAGTTTGGTCGTAAATAGCATGAGTTCTGTTTTACGCGCGTTTGAACTTAGGCCACAGCTTGTAGCCCATGAGATACAGTCCTGATGCCATTAACACCACATCATCAACGTACGCGATCTCTTTTACCCCACCTCCATTAAGTTTTATTAAGATTTTACTAAAACACATAACCAGAGGAGTAGAGATAATACTCCTCCCTGTGGAGTGCCCCTGTGGATTCTTTTTGTTATGTTGATATAACCCATATTAGCTCTAATTATCCTGGTTTCTAGCATAGAGATACAATTTTCCACCCCTAAGTCTATTAACGAACGTTGAATAGCATCAGTGCTAACGTTATTAAATGCGCCTTCTATGCCAAGAAAAGCTGCCATGGTGTACTGTTTGCTTGCTAGATAACCCTCCATTGTTTGGACTACCTCGTGAAGCGCCGTCTCCGTCGATTAAGGTTGAGGTAAGGATGTTGTGCAATTGATATACTAGAGCTCTCCAGCGAACTTCCAATGTGTATGTCTAAACGCCGTTCAAATGTTTTTAAAAGGAAGGACGACAGACTAATTGGCCTAAAGTCCTTCGCTGATTCATGTCCCCGTCTGCCTAGCTTTGGTATGAAGCTGACTCTAACAGGTTTCCAGCTATTTGGAATATAACCTAGGTTTAGGCACGCTTTGAAAATTTCCATTAGCCATGGCAGAATATTATCAAGAGTTTCCTGTAACATCTTGGGAAAAATCCCCTCAGGAGATTTAAAAGGTGAAAACGATTTGATTGCCCATGCAAACTTCTCTTTTATGACTATTACACCCGCAAGATACTGTGGGTCATAGCGGTTCCGCCGAATTCTCCCAAAGCTATCGTGAGCGCTACAAGTTCTAGAGACTCTTCTGTCGTAGAAGTCCAAGTGCCATCTGGCTTGTTGACCCAAGAAGCCATTGAATGATCTTTGGACAAGATACAGCTGAGCCTCGCAGAATCTCTGGTAGATTCGATCGAAGAACAAGAATCTCTCCAGCTCTCCTTCTTGGCGGCCCTAGTTGCCTTTTTGTACTGTTTTCGACTATCTCTGTACAGTTGCCGATTACCTGTTGAGTAGCTGAGATTAAAATTTGATCTGGATACTTGGATTGGGCACGACGTCTTGTAGGCCCTACTGGATGTTTTCTCCAATGTTGTAACCTTACTCTCAAGGTTTTCCGTAAGAGTGATTTGGCTGTTCGGAATTCCTCATGACCTATTGTTCACTACATTTTTGGAAATTTTCCAATTAGTTCTTAGTGGGTTTCGATACGGTAAGGGTATATCCACCCTCAGATCCAGCTCGTCAAGGATCAAGCTGTGATCCGAGAAAGAATTTTTGTTGGAAACCCTCCATTGATCTACTCTTACTGAACTGTTTTCGGACAGTACGGACAGTAGTACTCTGTACTAGGAAAGGTGAAAGTGGGGTGTTGCCTTTGTTGCATACCGTCAGGTTAGTATTAATAATAATGTCGTAAAAAGACTCACCTCGTTCGTTCGTCTCCGAGCTGCCCCATACAGAGTGCCTTGCGTTGGCATTGCATCCGAGTAGTAGGTTCTTATTTCTAGCTTCACGCACAAGCCGACGAGCCTCCTCGGGTGGTGCTGGCCGATCATGTGCCAACTGCCTTCCCGGATGCTGCTCGTTAGCGCCATTGTTTTTTGTAGATGCGGCGTCGTCAAGTTGCATGCCCGTGAGGAACTTGTTGGCGCCGTCAACCTCGTCTTGTTCATCCCCCGGATTTGCAGAGCGGAATATCTTCAGTTGCGTTTTCCTCACGCCGAACCGAAGTTTGTTGCCCACTTTTCCCAGTGGCCCGATGCTCTTCTCGATATTTGGAGAAGGAAGGACACTCTGTGGCCCACAGCTTTGCCATCAACCGTCTCTCCCAACTTCCTCAGTTCGTTAGCGTCGGTCCGTGTTGTCCATTTGTCCATCTGTTGTGTCAATAGGTGCGTCCGCTTGTCCGTCCGTTTTGGGTTAGTGCCCGTCCGTTTGTCCGTCTTCTTGGTAGCGTTATCCGAATTTTGGTTTTTTGTTGTTTGTTCATTTTTCTGTTCCTTACGGTCACCTGCCCTTCCAGAGAGATGCCGATGTCGCCATGTGCGGTGACCAATGAGGATATAGGAGAAATAAACGGTCCGCCATGGCAGCGCCCCATACCATGGTAAGACCACTGTTACAACCTGAGTCGGCCTGATATCAGGAGGGCTCCGTTAAGTGACAGCCTAATTTTATCCCCCGGCTGCCAAACCCACCCAATAGGCACCGGACGCGTTACACCTTGGGTTGAAGGAGTTTTTTTAACGAAGTTTACGTCTTCGACCTGTGTGGTTCGCGGGAGACCTACTCTCCTACCTTCCATATCTGGGAGGCGTTCTCCTATCCACCACCTGGGGACGCGCCCTATAGAGATAACAGGTTCTCCCACGGGCAGCTGAAGCTTTTAAGCTTTTTTTTTCTTTTCCCGTCTAGTCGTTCCATTCTCACCAGTATCATATGCTTATAGCTCCAACTCCAGGTTGGCTGGTCAACGTACTTTGTATTTTTTTATTACTACTACTTCTTTTGTCGTTACATCCTGATGTACAAAACGTTGTTGTTGGTCTAGTGTCATCTCCTTTAATGAATTCGCCTTGGTTACGAGCAACCTTAAAAATTTATTCTTATGTTTACCTTTACTAACTAATACGGCGGCCGCCGTAGCCGAATGGGTTGATGCGTGACTACCATTCGGAATTCACAGAGAGAACGTCGGTTCGAATCTCGGTGAAACACCAAAATTAAGAAAAACATGTTTCTAATAGCGGTTGCGCCTCGGCAGGCAATGGCAAACCTCCGAGCGAATTTCTGCCATGAAAAAACTCCTCATAAAAATATCTGCTGCTCGGGATCGGCTTAAAACTGTAGGTCTCTCCATTTGAGGAACAATATCAAGACGCACACCACAAATAGGAGGAGGAGCCCGACCAAACACCCAAAAAGGGTGTACGCGCCCTTACTTATATATATAAATAATTGTGTGCATAAAGTAGAAATGCTTATTGTATGTATTGGAGGCTACTATCCGGTTTACACTAAACGATTTATAGTTGGATAGATGTCTGGTGTTTTCTTTTCCAGAATAATGTCGCATATAGTCAGGGCCAGAGGTATTTTATTGCTGTGTATGCCATAAACGGCTCCACCCGAACTTCACCTCGGTTAGGTGCAACAAGTGCAACGGGTGGATACACCTTAAGGCCTGTTCAGGCCTTAAGTCTCATAGGGAGTGGTCCACACGGCATGTGGCCACGAGTTGCTCGCGCCAGCAGGCGTCTGATGCCTAAGCGGCTACTGCCCCTGCACTTCCCCGGCCCTTCAAACCGCCACCACAACCCATTCCTCCACGGAAAGGAGCCTACGGAGCAACGCAATTCCACCAACGCAGCCGATCCTCCTCCCTCAGGGACAAACCAGCAGCTCTCGGTCCCCCGCACAGTCTACTCCGTGTGTCAGACCAGAATGCCTCGGAACTTGGCATCAGTCAAATACAATTATTGCTCCCTGCTGCAGAGCTCTGCACCCGCAACCGCCCCCCGTGGCGCGGCAGCCCACCACCATCAGGTCGCAACAACTACAGCGGAATGCACAGCAGACCCAACGTAGGCAACCCCACGCGTCCCTCACCCCCGAGTTATTACTACCTTAACAAGAAGACTTCAACTTCTACAATACAACTGCAGCGGACTCACGAGTAAGGTCGACGAGATAGTTGACTTTTTGAGCCGACACAGTATCCCAATAACTGCGGTCCAAGAAACCAAGCTGCACGCTAGATCCTCTCTGTTCACCAGGGTTGGCTATAACGTGTACAGACACGATCGCGAGCGAGACAGTGGTTGTGGCCTAGCGTTTATAGTCCACCACACAGTGCATTATCGTCTCATTGACGAGGCGATGCCGAGCTCAAAATTTATACTATTTATATACCCTGGTGACCCCCTGTCACCTGCTGCCCGGCAGGATATCACCCTGATATAGGTGCGCTCATCAGAGGTGAAAACCGATTAGTCGTAGGTGACTTTAATGCGCCTCACGATCTTTGGCATTCAAACCTGCCAAACGATCGTAGGGGACAACTACTGGCAGAGCAGATAAACGATTTAATTTGATATGAACGACGACGCCCCCACCAGGGTAGTTTGCAATTGCAGCAGCTCGCCTGACTTAACAATTCCTAGCGTTGGTTTGATAAATAGCATAACCTGTTGACCTATGCTATCGCTTGCATCAGACAACTTGCCCATTATCGTCTCGATTGAGAGACCTGCCGCCTTTGTTTCCGCGAATCACCGATCCTATATTAACTTTAACAGAGCTTATTGGGCCGGATTCGCGGAATTCTCCGAAGACACCTTCGCCACTCTTCCCATCCCTGCTGATGTGCGCGCGGGCGAACGCGCATTCCGCAAGGTACTCACAGCTGCTGCGGTTCGCTTCATTCCAGCTGGAAGGCTCAAGGGCATCCGTCCCAATTTCCCAGCCGAAGCAGCCAGTTTAGCAAACGAACGTGACCACCTAGGCCAGGTCGATCCTGGGGATGCCCGCCTAAGGGAACTCAATTTGGAGATCCGGCAACTGGTAGATCACCATAAGCGGACTAAATAGGTTGAGCACTTAAAGGCCTGTAACCTCACCTCTGGGGTGAGTAAGCTCTGGTCCACCGTTAGGTCCCTGTCGAACCCGACGAAGCACAAGGACAAGATGGCTATCACCTTCAACGGTTGCACTTCGTCGGACCCGAAGAGATGCGCGTGCTACTTTAGCCGACTTTTCATACTGCATCCTCCGGCCGACAGATCCAAGCGTCGTGCTACCAGAAGGCTGCACGAACGGACGAACGACAGTGCGCCACTTACTTTCTCCGGTGATGAGGTTCAGGGGGCCATCAATAAATCTAAAACATCAAAAGCCGTTGGCCCTGACGGACTAAACGCGCTGCTGCTGAAGCACCTGGGACCAGTGGAAGTAGGATTTCTCACAACGATTTTTAATCTGTCCTTGGCCACTCTTATCATCCTTGACAAGTGGAAAGCCCTACTGAAACCTGGGAAACCCGCCAACCATGGGGAATCTTATGTCCAATAACTCTCCTTTCCTCAGTAGTGAAGAGACTTGAAGCCCTCCTACTTCCACCCTTCACGAAACACCTTGCCCCAGCCCCACATCAGCACGGCTTCCGACGAGCGCATAGCACCACCACTGCACGTTGGACCTGAAGAAGGCTTTCGAAACAGTCAGCCATTCCACGTTACTAGATGATATTTATCAGTCGACTCTCCCGCCAGGGAAGAAGAGGTGGTCCACAAACTATCTGAGCGGTCGTCACTCGTCAGAGATCTTTCAAGACCAAACATCAAAACAGAGGAAGATTAAGCAAGGTGTACCGCAGTTTGTGTCCTCTCACACTTGCTGTTCAACTTCTTTATCTCGAAACTCCCCCAACCATCAGAGGGAGTCTCCCTGGTCTCATACGCTGACGACTGCACGATAATGGCGTCGGACAATGACATCGATGGTTTGTACTCCAAAGTGAACAACTACCTCACCGACCTTTATCGCTTTTTCACCGCGAGGAATCTCCAACTTTCCCCCATTAAATCCGCGGAGACCCCCTTTACCACCTGGACAAAGGAGGTCAAACTGCCTCTCAAGGTAAAAGTCGATGACACACCAATTCCGACAGTAACCAATCCCCAAATTTTGGGTGTGACCTTTGACAGTTTGCTCTCCTTCTCTGCGCTCGCAACTATTACCCCTATCGCAACAAGGACCTCAAATCCCTTGCTGGCAGCACCTGGGGCAAAGACAAAGAATTGTTGCTATCGACATTTAAGGCAATAGGCCGGCTGGTTCTTAACTATGCTGCGCCTGTCTGGTGGCCTGGAACCAGTGACACGCAGTGGATAAAGATTCAGACATGCCAAAATACTGTCATTTGGACAGCGACCGGTTGCCTCCTCATATCTCCCCTTCAACACCTTCACAATGAGACAAACATGATCCCTGTAATGGAGTTCATGTTAGGGTGCTACCGCTGGTTTCACCCTTGCAGACACCTGCTTGAGCCAGCCCTCCTCCTAGGCCCGTCAGGAGACACCTTTTAAACTACGCCGACGAGATCCAGGACAAAACTAACAAAAATCTTCTGGACCAGACAGTGTTTAGACAGTCAATAAACGAATGCCGTAATCGGAGTCCAACCACCACTTGTAGCAGATAAAGAGCTCCAGTTTCCCTGACATCCTATCCAAAGATTTCCATAATAATAAAGATTTCAAAATAATCATATTTGACATTTCCGAACTAGACAACTGCAATACTAAACGTTTACTAAAAAAATATTTCAGAAACAAATTTCGATGATTTATTATTATATTAATTATGTATCATTTATAGAAGTGTTGAATTTTCTTTGATATATTCTCATATATGGAAAAATTTCACATTTCGATTAATGCTCGCAACATCCGTTATTTATTTTGATACATGTTGTATTACTAACGATCAGTACCGAAGCCACGGGATACAATTTCACTTTCAAAATAGAAAGGCATATAGTTTAATGATTCAAAGTCATCGGCCATGTTTGTTGCAAGATCGTTTACACTATTCAGCTTTGATTCATTTAAGCGCGGAACAAATCGCCTTATGTAAACAGCCTTAATTATAAGAGTTCATACAATTGTGCTAGTTTGTAACTGAGTGGTGATTGTTTCTCAGGCAGGGTTATTCTTCAAAGTTTTTACTTGTTTGGGAATTCATTTGTCATATTATTTTAAAGTTTTATTTTTGTGGACAACAAATGTTTAAGAAATTGACAAATATGCCCAGAAAGTAATAGTCGTTTGTAATTATAGAGATTTTCAGATCTTATACCAGGCGATTATGATTATATGGCACAATATATATCTCGTTTGTGCAACGCGCAAGGCTATCGTAGCTGGATCTGAATGTTTGGTACTGTTTACATATATCGTATTGAACTGCTGAAGCTTAGGAGTGATTGATATTTTTAAGGTTGGAAAGCAATAGATGGAACTCGGAAAGAAAAGGTAATATATGAGTTTTCTTATTGCCTACAGTTTTGTAGGGAAATGTTAAACTTGTGTATGTATATATACATATGTATGTGTATATGTCTAAAGTAGAAAATGATGTTTCTAGTGAAGTAAATTTCACCTGAAAAATTTATATTGTTTAAAAAATTTGTTTCGAAACTATCAGAGTTAATTTATATATCATAAAAATTCGCCCAGGTTTCGTCTGGTTTAGAGTCTGGGTGCCAAAATTGACGAAAAATAGTCGGTATGGGTACCAGTCGACGCGCTTTGGTGCCAATATTAATATGTATCTCAAAAACTAAACGCAATTTTCTTAAACCGTTCAATCACTATTGTCAAAAAAAAAACAATTCCGTTAAAGTGGTATTTTGTGTCACTAATTGCCGTATTACATTATTTGAACACTAATTGCACCGCATTATTGATATTTTTAGCAAAATATTTTGTGAGATATTGTTAATTTCAATTATTCAATAACTAAAATGTGAACACAAAATGCGCGACGACAATAAACTTTCACAAATAATATCTCTTATTGTCACTTACTGTACTTTTTCTTAGTATCTTTATAAAGTGTCTAGACTTCCAATAAAAATATTAGTTTTCGTAAATATAAGGGTTAATGGAGAGGTGTATACCTATCCTAAAACTGAAACCCGCACCCTCCGGAGGCTTATAGTTTTCAAGCAATATATTGTTAAAATTGTGTAATTTAGCGAAAGGTTAGTATTACCAGACACATCAAAACCCATCGAATTCCTTATGCAGGTAGGTTTTTAGAGAGACGTTTCGTAGAAGGGTGTTTGTAAAATTGTAGAAACTTTGCGTAATACTTTTTACCGCGTAAGGGGTCTTCGGCCGAACTCCAAAAAAATAACCCTCAGATTTCCAAAACCGACTACGCTATCCACAAGCTTAAAAAAATAACCCTCAGTCCGCCGTAGCCGAATAGGTTGGTGCGTGACTACCATTCGGAATTCACAGAGAGAACGTCGGTTCGAATCTCGCTGAAACACCCAAATTAAGAAAAAAAATTTCTAATAGCGGTCGCCCCTCGGCAGGCAATGGAAAACCTCCGAGTGTACTTCTGCCATGAAAAACCTCCTCATAAAAATATCTGCCGTTCGCAGTCGGCTTGAAACAGTATGTCCCCCTATTTGTGGAACAACATCAAGACACACACCACAAATAGAAGGAGGAGCTCGGCCAAAAACCCAAAAAGGGTGTACGCGCCAATAATATATATATATAGTCCAACACCGGCTACGCTATCCACAGTATTTTTGCTAAGAACTTTTCTTTGCGTGGGCTGCCCTTTGCCGCGCTTAAAAAAAAGTACCCCTCATTAATTAAAAGGTCATATGTGTGTAGTATGGAGACACGATAACCCCCATCTCCATCATCAGTACTGAACTGAAATACAAGACAATATTATTAATTCCAACAAATTGTTAATCTATTTTAAAATTGAAAAGTGATGATATTGATAAATGTATTATATTTGCATTTTCCTTTTCAAATTTCATATTTTGAATACAAGTATAAAAACACGCCTGTGACTATAATTGTCTAAACTTTGCATTACTATCACAATGTATTTGGATGTAGGGCGGGAGGGGCGTGCCACCACCAACCTCCTCCCATTAAAAAGAGCAACTTTCCTAACTTTGAAAACACTTTCATAACTATGAAAATTCCAACCTCCTAGAACCACTATAGAATCTCCTCGAAAAGTGTAAAAATTACGTTATTTCATTACCATATATGTATGCTTATTGTACTGAAATATCGTTAAAGAGAAATGTATAACGTTGTTAACTCAGTAAGCATTTAACTAAGGTTTTATAATTCTTATTTATGAAAAAAATAGTGTTTTATCCTAACATGTATAAGTGTATTTTTAAAAACAACAAGCGCCACAGGCGAAAAGTTGAATTGGAAAATCGGGCGAGTTTTTATGCTTCATAATAAGTAAAAAAAAATTCTAACTTGAACTTTTTGAAAAAAGTACAAAGTAGCGACTGTTCATCTCTTGATCTCTAAAACAAAAAAAAAAAGTTAACGTGGCTAGTTCGCGTGCGAGGCGTTAACATCCATCGGCTGCAACCCACAAATACACTTAGGATCATATGACTCAATCAATATGTAGAATTATCCCTTTTGGTTGACTGGATTTTTTCTTGTTTCGATTTATTCTTTTCTCATTCTGGTTCTTTTTTCGTACGTGCCACACATTTATTTCGCAGGGTACTACACACGTTTAGAAGAACATTTGTAATAATAGAATTTTAATAAAATACGAAGTATTATTTAGTAAAAATAAAGCTTTAGATCAAATGTTTAATCAATAGAGAGTGTTTATAAGTGAATATTGTTACTTTTCTGTGCTTGTATTTAAGTAAAATAAGAATGTATAGGTCTATTTATAAGTTCGTGCGGTTTTACAACAGATGGCGTAACTTGATTATTATTCCATCGATCCACATTTCCAAACATTCATTGGAGAGCTACTGTCGTAAGGCACAAACGTCAGTATAAGTTTTTTATTTGAAGCGTAAACAACAATATTTTTACCACACTTGAAAATGTCGAATTTCGTGCCAAATAATGTGTTTTTGCGGGGAATTCTTCTTCATTATTTTAATATGAAGAAAAAAGCAGCCGAAAGTCATCGTATCTTGGTGGAAGTTTATGGTGAGCATGCTCTATCTGAGCGAACGTGCCAGAAGTGGTTTGCACGCTTTAAAAGTGGTGATTTTGGCTTGGAAGACGAAGAACGCGAGGGTGCGCCGCCAAAGTTCATGGATACCGAATTGGAGGAATTGCTCGATCAAGATCCGGCTCAAACGCAAGAAGAGGTTGCAAAAACTTTGGGAGTTGATCAATCAACCATTTCCAAACGTTTAAAAGCCATGGGAATGATCCGAAAGGTAGGCCATTGGGTGCCGTATGAATTGAAGCCAAGAGACGTTGAACGCCGTTTTATGGCATGCGAACAACTGCTTCAACGGCACAAAAGAAAGGGTTTTTTGCATCGAATTGTGACTGGGGATGAAAAGTGGGTCCATTACGACAATCCAAAACGTCGGGCAACGTATGGATACCCTGGCCATGCTTCAACATCGACGTCGGCGCAGAATATTCATGGCCTGAAGGTTATGCTGTGTATCTGGTGGGACCAGCTGGGTGTTGTGTATTATGAGCTACTGAAACCGAATGAAACGATTACGGGGGATGTCTACCGACGACAATTGATGCGTTTGAGCCGAGCACTGCGAGAAAAACGGCCGCAATACGCCGATAGACACGACAAAGTTATTTTGCAACATGACAATGCTCGGCCACATGTTGCACAAGTGGTCAAAACATACTTAGAAACGCTCAAATGGGATGTCCTACCCCACCCGCCGTATAGTCCAGACCTTGCGCCGTCCGATTACTATCTCTTCCGATCGATGCAACATGGCCTGGCTGACCAGCACTTCCGTAATTACGATGAAGTCAAAAAATGGATCGATTCGTGGATTGCGGCAAAACCGACCGAATTTTTCACAAAGGGAATCCGTGAATTGCCAGAAAGATGGGAAAAAGTAGTAGTAAGCGATGGACAATATTTTGAATATTAAATTTGTAACCATTTTACGTCAATAAAGTTTCAAATTTCGAAAAAAAACCGCACGAACTTATTCATAGTCCTATATAATAGGGCTTTTTTTAACTTGTCCAATATTCTTGTTAGTTCTTAATGGTAATTTATCAAGTGGTCAAGAAGCTGATATATTGACTACACTGGTTTGTAATAATTTTTAAGTTAGGTTACACACTCTGTAATTATAAGCAAACCTTCCGTGGTAGTAATGGAAAACCCGCCCGTGTATTTTATTAATAGAAATGAAGTTTAGAGTAAAATATATGTTTGCTTTCCTAGTTGGCCTAATATTGCCCATTCGGCGTTATACTAAACCCTCTTGTTTTATATAATAAAAATGCAATGGTTATACACTAATATTTGAATATAAATAAAATATGTATTATATAATCGCACGAGTTTTCGTCTGTGGCCTTTTTTATAAAACATAAACAAAATATGCAATCGACTTAGTTTGGTATATAATTTGTTATTAGAAATTTGTAATTCGAAAGTTTCCCTTATATATTATATAAATTTGACGCTCAAATTGTGGACGCTTCACAAACGAAATTGAATTTACATATTTTTTTAATATATCACTTAACATTTAATACCAGACATTATTTGCCGAAGTTTATTTAGTTCTTGCAATAATTCATATTCAGCAAAAAAAATTTAGCAAAATATCAAGAATACAGTGCAATTAGAGCTCAAGTTGTATAATATGGATATTGCTATGTTATTGAATGAATAATTAGTGATACAAAATACCAATTTAACGGATTGGTTTTTCGTTAATAACTTTGAATAGTTTAAAATAATTTTGGCACCTGGTTTGCCTTCGACTATTCTGTACCCAAAGATATTACCTGTGGGTACGCCGATTATGTATGTAGTACGCAGATTATATAATATATTTTCTGAATCGCAGGAAATTAGTTGCACATATTTACAAAACTTGCAAAATATTACAAGATTAGGTTATTAATGGCTTACTCATAAAATTTGTAATGAAACTGGCCTCGATGATATCAGATATTTCCGCAACTTAAAATATATGTTATTAGGTTGGCTTTGGCAAATTTGGTACCGTTGAAAGTTGCTCACTTGACGAAAACTTTGCATGTGAAAGCAACAACAAATTTATCGAGTAAGATTCTACGCTAGCGAATACGGTTATACCTCATAAAAGTGGTATAACTCACTATTTTCACAAACAAATGTAATGTTTGGCAACTCTTTTCCAACGCTACCAAGATATGTTTATTTATACCAGTTGTTTTATCAATTCCAACTCTTGGGGAAGCGAAGAGGCCTAGTTTTTAAATTTGGTAACCACACAACGCCGATTCCATCTCAAGATCAGTTTTGTTTTCAATTGTTTTACTTTCACAAGCACTAAAACAGTTAGCATCTATACTTTTTTATTACAAATTTTTACAATATATTTAAATATACTTTTATAGGAAGATTTATATATGTATATCTTTCAGATTTCAAAAAATTTGATAAATTAAAAAATCTTTTTTTTTTAACACACTTTTATTAGGTCGGGTTGTATGTATGTATGTAACGGAATCTTTGAGCTTAATTTTCACTGGCTTCTAAAAATCTGATCGACTTAGAATTTTGCACACCTATCAAGGACCGATGACAATGCAATAATTTGATAAAAGTTTTCCATTATCTTTATTAGGATTGCCAGGATTATAATATTTTCTTTTTTTACCTGTGGGCAAAAAGTAAGATGAATTTGGTTGTAAAATGAAAAATCTTTATTTATTCTTGTAAATCAATTTCATCCCCTTCAAAACAATCCCCTCTCGATGAAATACACTTATGCCAACGATTTTTCCAATCCCCGAAACATGCCAAATAGTCCATTTCCGGTATAGCCATCAGCACCTTCTTCGATTCAGCTTTTATCTCCTCAATCGACTCGAAACGCGTTCCCCGGAGTGGTCTCTTGAGTTTTGGGAATAGCCAGAAGTCACACGGAGCCAAATCAGGCGAATACGGTGGTTGCGGAACGATATGCGTGGAATTTTTGACGAAATGGTCACGAAGAACGAGTGCAGTGTGAGACGGTGCATTATCGTGATGCAAAAACCAAGAGTTGTTGGCCCATAATTCTGGTCTTTTTAGATGAATTGCTTCACGTAAACGACGCATAACGCTCAAATAAAGTTCCTTATTAACAGTTTGGCCAGGTAAAAGGAATTCATAGTGCACCACACCCCGAAAATCGAAAAAAATGGCCAATGGAGTGGGGTAGCCGTTTCTCAGGCTTCCTCCACGAAATAAGTTCTTCATCCCGATTACTTTATCAAGGCCGATAACTGCATAATTTTCATTCATAATAAAAAATAGTTATTTAAAAAAAACTAAAAAACACGCTTTTTTGCTAATCGAACTAAAAAGTAGAAAATAAAAAATAGTTTAAAAAAACTAAAAAACACGCTTTTATTGCCAATCGAACTAAAAAGTATAAAATAAATTTTAATGACAAAGAGACCTATAATGAAGTAATAGCAAATCGAACGATCAGTCATAGTCAACTCAGAACAGAACAGAATTATAACAAAAATTAAGATACAAATAGAATAATTCAAATTAGAGTTAAAAGCATGGGATGCATTTTGCTTCACTTTCATAACCTTCTGTACATAGGTAGTTGCCAATAGAATGATTGTAATATTTACTATATCAAGCATCCCACGCTTTTAACTCTAATTTGAATTATTCTATTTGTATCTTAATTTTTGTTATAATTCTGTTCTGAGGTAGTTGACTATGACTGATCGTTCGATTTGCTATTACTTCATTATAGGTCTCTTTGTCATTAAAATTTATTTTATACTTTTTAGTTCGATTGGCAATAAAAGCGTGGTTTTTAGTTTTTTTTTTAACTATTTTTTTTTTTTTTTCATTATGTTATGAAAGAACATTCATTACCATTATTTATAAAAGATGATTTCATTAGAGCTGGCTAAGCAGTTGCGCATTCTATCTCATAAATGGCTTGCCCAATATTCACATTAAGGGACTGGATCATTAAATAGGTTGTTCGTATATCCTCATTCCTTCAAGAAAAGTCAAACAGCCTCAAATCGCAGCTCTGAAGTGACCACTTTACATCGCCAATACAGCTGATGACGAGGTTGTCGAAGTTCAATCACAAAAGTTTGTGGCAAATAATCGTTTATCAAGCCTCTGTAGCACTTATCGTAGCACATCGATAACAACGCTCCAACTATCGCTCTCGGAGCATGCATTAGCGCTCGAAAATCATATGCGGATTTTCTGATCACCATATGCGGCAGTTTTGCCTGTATAAATAGCTGCCGAACGAAAATGGGTTCCGTCCCAAAATATGTTTTTAGTTCTTTTCAATAAATGCACTGGGCAACAAAACATTGACTACGGAAATGTAAGGTTGTCAAAAAAGTCTTGCGGTATTTCCGCAAGCTTGTCTTTGCAAGCGCGTAGTTCTAGTTGTATTCGTCGCATCGGTTCACGCTAGAGCTTTTTGGAAAGCTCTTTTCACGTGCTAACACGTGTTTGATTAATTCTTGTTTGCTTTTAGTCGTTCGTGAGTTATAGCGTCGCAAACATGGAGCAAAATAAAGAGAAAATACGGCATATTTTACAGTACTACTACGATAAAGGCAAAAATGCATCTCATGCTGCCAATAAAATTTGTGCAGTTTATGGACCCGATACAGTTTCCATTTCCACCGCACAACGATGGTTTCAACGTTTTCGTTCTGGTGCAGAGGTGATCGAAGATGCGCCACGGTCCGGAAGGCCTGTCGTCGAAAATTGCGATAAAATCGCTGAATTGATCGAAAGAGACCGGCATAGTAGCAGCCGTAGCATCGGCCAAGAGCTGGGCATGAGTCATCAAACCGTTATAAACCATTTGAAGAAGCTTGGATTCAAAAAGAAGCACGATGTATGGGTGCCACACGACTTGACGCAAAAAAACATTTTTGCCCGTATGGATGCATGCGAATCGCAACAAAATCGACCCGTTTTTGAAGCGGATGGTGACTGGCGATGAAAAGTGGGTCACTTACGACAACGTGAAGCGCAAACGGTCGTGGTCGAAAAGCGGTGAAGCTGCCCAGACGGTAGCCAAGCCTGTGTGTTTGGTGGGATTGGCAGGGAATCATCCACTATGAGCTGCTCCCCTATGGCCAAACGCTCAATTCGGACCTGTACTGCCAACAACTGGACCGCTTGAATGCAGCACTCATGCAGAAGAGGCCATCTTTGATCAACAGCGGCCGGATTGTCCTCCATCAGGACAACGTCAGGCCACACACATCTTTGGTGACGCGCCAGAAGCTCCGGGAGCTCGGATGGGAGGTTCTTTTGCATCCACCGTATAGTCCGTATCTCGCACCAAGTGATTACCACCTATTTCTGTCCATGGCGAACGAGCTTGGTAGTCGGAAGTTGTCCACAAGAGAGTCCTGTGGAAATTGGCTCTCCGAGTTTTTTGACAATAGGGAAGCGAGCTTCTATAAGAGGGGCATTATGAAGTTGGCATCTCGTTGGGAACTCGTCATCGAACAAAACGGCGCATATTTGACTTAAATCGCATTATTATAACCAATTTTATGAACAATTGAAAATTCAATAAAAATACCGCAAGACTTTTTTGACAACCATATATGTTTGCAATATTTTCCAACGTTGTTAAAAATTGGCAAAAAGTTAATTTATGTCTTAAAGCAAACATTTAGCAGCACAGTTTTGAGTTGAAGTTGATATATGTATTTCGACATTAATATGCAAAACAACAGGGTCATATAAATAGCATAATTTGAAAATAGTTTAAGCAAAGAGAAATGATATCTCAAAAAAGAGTTTTACCATGTAAGTATTTTATTCTATATCCATAGTTTTTAATTACTTCTTCACAACTTAGTTTCCTAAAAGCTTCCTGGAAACATCCAGACCATGTTCTTTATTTATTTCAAGCTTTTTATTACATTATTACCTGTATTTCTTAGCCTTGGGTGTCATGAAATTTTTTTGCTTAAGCAAGCACGGGTTTTGCCTTTATCAGCGTTTTATAAGAAATATGTTTTCCTTTTCTGTTGCCCTTTAGAATTATTTAGAATAATAAAATCAGAAGACCTCGAAAATAATTTCTCATATATACTTATATATATAATATATGAATATATTGAATGAATTTATTTTTCTCAGTCGTGATTGACATTTTCATGGAAATCCTCATCCAGTTATGATATTTTTCCTATTCTCTTGCTTATTATAATACGAGTATAAAGCATTTTATAGGGCGGGATTGGAATAAAACAGTCCGTGTGTCAGGTATTAAATATTTCCGTTTTATTTGAATGTTCGTTCAAATGTTTACCGGGGTCCAATTTTCAATCTGGTTGAATTTGAAACATTTTAAACCTCTATCGTATCGACCCTATAAACTTAATATGTTTCAGATTTCTTAAAAAAACATATTGAGTTAAAAAGTTCCACAAATTCCGCCATTAAATTTTATCGTATATGGTAGTAATGAATCTAGCTTTACAGCTGTAACTTTCTTTTTAATAATTTAGATCAACTTTAGACCAAATTAGGAAAACTTCAATACTCCGTTGGAAAAGTGATTTAATATTCTGCAGCTCTTTCTCATTCATAACTACTATACCTCACACTTATTTTTATTTTTTTGCTGCTGGTATTTGAGTTAAACTTTTTATTTAACATAGATCATAAATTTGTACAAGCGACGATAGTTACCTATCCGACTTGCTTAAAAAAAAAAAATGATAGGAGAGAAATTATGACGGTTATGGTAAAAAATTTGCGCTTTAGCTAAAGGAATGGCAATCATGGAAAGCACTTGCTAACAAGCTCGAGCCAGATTATTTAAGATAGGTTCAGGTGCAGACATTAAAATATTTCAATCTAAAGGTAGCTTATCGTCACTTGGAAAGATAACTTTCTACCAGTTCATTTAAATTTTTAAATATATGTAAATGGGTTGTATCGGAAGGTTGTATGTTCTATTTTAAAAATTAAAACAAGACGCACGAAACAAGTTTTAAGACAACGTAGTTCTGAACCGGTTCATACTGTTATTATAAAGCTAAACCACTTTCAACTAGATTATTTGCATTTTTAATTAACCAAATACATAGTTGTGTATTCCAAGAAAGTTTGCTTTAAGGGAAGAATATATTTACGAACTTTGTTTTGCTTAAATGTTATAAAAGCAATCTGTGAATTACAGTATTATACAGTCTTTCACTAGGGCGCATGCAAATATCATGTATAAAAAAACCATTACATACAACCGTTCAAGCCGTTTGTTTTATTTTCCAAAGGATACTTAACATTCTTTATTTACGTACATAAATACATTTTACACCCCTATTACGAAGGTCGACTCGCAGTAGAATAAACTCTTGATCGGCAAAAATTGACAGATACTTGCTGGCGTGCTTAAATATTAGGTTGTAGATACTTTGCAAACGTCAAAAATTCTAAAATAGCCTTACTACATTTTTATCTTGGGGAAACGTGTAACAATTATTTTTAACTAAATTTGTGAAATAGCTTTATAGTTGAACTAAAATTGTTTAATGCACCTTTCTCGAAAAATTTTCTCATTTTAAAGTGCAATATCCATTTGATCAACTTAAAATATATAGCGTTTTATGCAAATTATTTAAAGCGATACACACAATTTTTACTTCCGCTTAAAAACTATCGATGCTATAAACAAAGTCGTTATTTAACGTCAAAATAATTCAAGCTCGAATTGCTGTATATCGTTTCTAACTTGTTTATTACGTTATCTCATCCTGTTATAATGCGCTATTCGCGGTTATTTCTATATTGTGAAAAAAAAACTAAATTACTTTTTTACGCAGAACAAAAAAAAAAACATTTTTATTCCGAACTTCTTGAGCCAATCGTTTATTAATCGTAAATGTAAAAGGCCTAAATATTTCACATAAGGAAAGAAATTATGTCAGGTAGCTAACAGCTAAATTTTTTGTTTACGTTTTTGCTTTCATTTCAGATTTGCCTTTTTTGCTCTTGGATATTTTGAACGCTGTTTTAAGGTAGCTGTAGCTGTACTTTTTACTATTCAAGTGCTTTTCAAAAGAGAAAATATACGGTAACATAGAAAGATAATGAAATATGTTTATTAGTTTTTGTCATTCTGCAAATCATAAACTATTAAACTTCTCCATTCAAGCTTCTTATTTTTAAATCTGTTTCCATACTCATGTTATTATGTCAAAAAATTAATAATTTAGAGAATTATGCTCTCGAAGCTTAATAGGTTTATACTGTATAATATATTCGTAATACGCCCTCATTTTGTAACTTTCAAAAGTGTAGCCATCGGGATAGAATTGTTTATAGGAAGTATCTTTTATGTATTGTAAGTGTAAAATTTATTTAACGATTGGATTGGTGTGTGACTACCATTCGGAAGTGCACAGGTTCGAAAGCCTAGGCTCTTAACGCCAATTGATAGAATACGTTTTTTTTTAATAGAGGTCCCTGCTTGGCAGGCAATGGCAAACCTCCGGGTGTATTTCTGCCATGAAAAAGCTCCTCTTAAAAACCATCTGCTGTCCAGAGTCAGTTTAAAACTGTAGGTGCCTCCATTTGTGGAAAAAGATCAAGACACACATCACAAAAAAGAGGAGCTCGGCCAAATACCAAATCAGGGTGTAAGGTGTTCTTTATATTTCACTAAAAAAAGTATTATTAGCTTAGCGAGAGAAGGGTAGGACTGAGGATAGTGATGAGGGCGAAAGATTTACCTTAGCTTCGAGGTGAGCTTGTTTCCAACTTCATTTATTTGAGATGTATAGTTCAAGAGGCTACACCAAAGTAGTTAACAACTTGTTTTACTGAATCTTGTAGCTCGGAGGACTCTTGCTCATATGGGAAAAATGTGTCGTAGAGCATAACTGTAATATGCACCCAGTTTAAGCTTTCAAATTAATTTTTTATTTTGATTTGCTAGGCGAACGAAATAGTACGAGGGATGCTATTTTCTAGCAATGGAAAAATGATCATCGGCAGTTGAAAACTGTCTTAATGTTTTTCAAAATATTTCCCGTGTGGTTCAATACACTTTTGCATTTATTTGAACCATCATTTTGCGCACATCAGCGACAACCACTGATTTTGGACAACCTTCCTTGGGGAGCGAACAGCGGTCACGAGAAAATTAATTGTATCAGTTTTTGCGGTTCTAAAGGATGGCGCTCGACGTACATTGATACATTCTTGTGCGTTTCGAAAATTGTGAAAAATAATCGCACGACATTATTCACGCCTTAATTCCATTTTTTGCCAAGACTAATTTTTAAAACCATCGTAAACAAGCTTCATGCATCAAAACGTTATGAGTGCGTTTATTGTAAAATATGTGAAACTTTCCAATGTCGCGTGATAAGACTAGAAATGCCCAAGACGAGAAACATAAATAGAAACCTTAGTAAACAAAAACCTCAATTTGCTGTATTACATGCAAGAAAAATACGCAACAGTTTTTGTTAATAATTATATTTAATTAATAGTAATCTAGAAAAGTCGGAAAATTTTTTATCAAAATTACTTAATATTTCTTCTATATATATTCTTTGGCAATAGGAACTTGAAAATTTAATAATTATATTATGTATTTTAAGGCGGTCTTATAATGTGTGGCTTTGGGATAAAAGGTAAGCACCGCCGATAGGATGGTCGTTTCACAAAATGTAATTTAATACTGTTTTGCCAGTGCAAAACATTTTTATGCACTGCCGACGAATTACAAGCAAAACTTGTGAGCAGGTTATTGCAGCTGACGGAGGTTAAATTTAATAATTTTCAACTATGAAATGTGTACCTCCAATGTACTAAGGTACGTGCAAATATAATTATGTTTGAGTACATATCCATTAGTTATATTTTTAAGTTGAAGTTCAATCGAAATATTTTAACTATTCTAACAATTGCCCCGAGTAATTACCTATGTTAATACTCCAGTCATATCCCTTGAGGATGTATTATATTGCATGACCCTGATATGATCCTAACGTCTTTCCTGAATACGATTCAGATCTTTAAAGAATTTGCTTAATTCGTCACTTAAACAAGGATGGCAATTCTGAACTTAAAGTCCATGAATGCATATCTCCAAACAGAATTTCCAGCTTATTTAATTTCAGTTATTTGTCCCCAATACATTTGTTTTATTTTGTTAAATTTTTGCGAAAGGGAATTTGAATTCTGGTAAAGGGGACAAAACAAACTCAAACACGAACCATAACTGGATGCTTAATAGTTCGTTGAAGTTGTCGATTATCAGTAGTACACCAGGACCGACGCATGAAACTATTCAGGAGATTCATCCGTGAATTCCGTTCTGAATTTACCTTTGTCCAGGAAAGTATATTTTCAATATGTGAAATGAGAGCAGCCGTTTTTTCAATGTGCTCCGGATTTTGAGGACTTGTGCAAGTAAACTTCTTCGAATCGTATATTTGTGTCTTTGGATACATTAATACCATTTTTCCTTAAAACTACTTCATTTTCACGCAACGGTAAGAGTTCGGATTTGTCACGAATATTGATTCGATCTTCTGATTTTGCTTGGAGAGGTATTTTGTTTTTTGGGCCTTTTCCGGAAAGTCGCCAACGTTTTGTCAACGTTGCACCCATTTATTTAGAACGACTTTGAATTATTCAAATATTTTGCTGCAGATGCACGTGAAATTTTTATACTTTTAGGGTGTACGTAGGAACTCAGCCTCAAATCGTATTTCATACGCGGAACTCATTTTGTAAACTTGTAAAGCCGATTTGGTTGACCGCCTTTGCTTTATTCGGGGTATATTCTAATAGGGAATATTATATTTAAGGGGGAAGTCTACTGTGAATTTTTCAAAAAATCGATTTTTTTTTTTATTAGCTTAAAAAATACTTTGAACCCTCTTAAATAAGGTACAATATGTGTTACAGCTGGCTAAATTTTTCTTCGTTGAAATTTCGACCTTTTCCCGAAGCGCTCCAAAGCGCGTACCTGCTATACTGAAACTTTAAACGCATTTTTCTCGAAACTAAGTTTTTGTATACGGTGTACACGATATCTCGAGTTCTGATAAATGAATCAGCTTAAAAATTTAATTATATATTCTCTGTAATAGTGTCTCTCGTCTGACATAGGATTTTTTTGATATCGTTATTTGTTAAATTGTTATAAACAATAGTAACATCAATTTTAGGCAAAAAAAAAGAAAAAAATTTCAAGAATTTTTTTTTCAACGCCAAAATTTTTTATCGACATAATCCTACGTCAGACGAGAGTCAATACTATGTATATGATAACAATATTTTGTTTTTTTGTTTTAGATCACCGAAACGTAAGATTTCATGTACACCGTTTAGGCACCTAAGAAAAGCGGACCTGCGCTTGCAGAAGTGCCACAGCGGCCATTTTGAATATTTTGACTTAAAATTTTTTTTTCAAAAACTTAAATATATAATAAAGATAAGAGTTTAAATAGATTTTATGTACGAGCAATATTTTGTTAGAAATAAAATCCGGAAAATAAGCCTGTTTTTTCCCTTGTCACAGTAGACTTCCCCCTTAAATAATTTAGTTCTTTAAATAAACGTTGATTTACCTTCGATTGGAAAATGTTTCCCAATTACAAAGAAATCGCGACAATGTTAGTATGATGCAGTACCCGCTAGATTTATCATACATGATTCAATTAGAAGTCACTATCGTACCCAAATATTGGGTATGGGAATAAGTTTCCGTCTTTTCTTAGCCAAAGTTACGAATTATTTAAACAATTAAATAATACATGATATTATGTGAAGTATGTGCCATTGGAAGCTACAATTTTACTCCATCTTTCAAGCAGCATACGGATTCCTCTGACGAAAAATTCGAGTTCTTTTGACTTGGTCCATTTATTGAGCCAGTTTGCGATGCTCTCGTAAGAAGTGAACCGCTCTCCAATAAGTGCTGACTGCATTGATCGGAACAGATGGTAATCCGAAGGTGCAATGTCTGGGGAATACGGCGGGTGGAGCAAAATTTCCCAATTCAGTCCCTCTAAATATATCTGGACCGATTTAGCAACGTGTGGCCTGGCGCTGTCATGCAGCAAAATCAGTTTGTCATGTCTACCATCCCATTCCGGCCACCTTTCTTTGAGTGCTCGATTCAAACGCATTAGCTGCAGTCGGCAACAATCACCAGTGATGGTTTAAGGAGTTCATAATAGATGACACCCTTCTGATCCCAACAGATGAACAAATTAACCTTTGAAGCATTAATATTTTTTTTCGCTGTTGATGGACCTGGTTCACCTGGCAGGCTCAAACATTTTCGACGCTTAGGGTTATCATAATAGATCCCTTTTTCATCGCCAGTGACGCTCCTGCCAGGGATGTCATCAAACGTCTCTCGATATTTCTCTCCTTCAATTTGTGGTACCCAGTTACTTACTCTCTAGACCACTCCCATCACGTACAAACGTTTACCGACGATTGATCTGCATGCATCTTCATCCAATAATTGTTCTAGTTGAGTATCTTCGAAACGTGGAATCCAGCGGGACAAAACTGCACTTTGCTCTTGGAATGCATGCATCTGTGTTTCAAGCGGAGGTGTATGCAGTTCAAGAAGCGATGAACTTTGTTGTGGAAAAACGATGGAGAGGCAGATCTATATGTGTCTGCAGCGACAGCCAAGCTGCGCTTATGGCCTTAGACAGCCCTCCAACCACATCAGGGGTAGTCAAGTCCTGTAAATCCAGGCTGAACTATGTCGGTAGACATAATAGCCTGATGCTAACATGGGTCCCGGGACAAGTGGTATCGCGGGTAACGAGACCTCTGACTTCTTAGCTAAGATAGGCTCTGAGGCCAACTTCCATTTTGCCACTCCCACCCACAAGCGAGCTTGGTAGGCTGAGAGAGGCTGCAGATGGACTAAACTGATGTTAGCTGTCATGTCCGATCGACTGTCGCAAACCCTTCTGTCATTAAGCAGAGGGGAGTGCAGACGGCTGGTTGGACTGATGACGGACCACTTTCTGTGGGCGAAGCACATGGAAAGGCTGGGCATCTCAGACAGTGTACTCTGCCCAGCTTGTGAAGAGGAGGATGAGGCGGACCACTTCCTGTGTGTCTGCCCCGCCTTCACTCGAATCAGGTTTGAGGTCTTTGGCACTGATGTGTTAAGAAGCGACCATCTTGGCTCCTTGGCACCACAAGATCTACTCAGATTTCTTCGGAGATCGGGTAGATTTAAAGAAAATTAAAAGGGAATCCAAGTGTAGTACAATGGACTTAATTAATGTCTGAGTGCTGCACTTGCTAGTGCTGCTGCGATCGAGACCTCTCATATATGTACCCCTTCAAATCATCAGTATATTACTAGAGTGAACGCAAAAATAGTATCAGCAGCGACACCTCTTTCACGAGGGCGGAAACTTATTCCCATGCCAATACTTAATACCTTAAGTTTTTCTTGACTACGTAAATTCTAACTATTTCTGGCTAAGTTCCGTAGAAATAACGGGTGCTGAAAAGCTTAATACTTGCTCGAAAACTTAAAACTGTACTAAGTTTTATGTTCATTGGTGGAAAAAAACCATTAACTAAAACAATAATTAGTTTTACTATTCAAAAAAATCTTGCAGGCTCAGCGTTATTTGCTCGAAACATCTTTATTCATTCGCAATATTTTCAACTCTAATTACAACTAAAAGAAGTCAACCGCCAACCTCAGCAGGAAACCGCTAGTTATTATTATTGCTGTTACAATCACACGCATTTGGCGTAGGTGCAGCGTAAGAATATTTCATGAGAACGACAGTTGGTTCTACCGTACCGGAACGATCGGATTTATATCCAGTCAAGCACTGTCACTCCAGCAGCATTCCCCGTACTTGTATGGGGGATGTTTATGCTTATACAATAAAAATACGTACGAACGATTTATTTTGCAATGCCAATTTCGGGTCAGTAAATTGTGAAATAAATTCTAAAGTTTATATGAAGTGTATTAGGGTGTTTAAATGAGGCGATTTTTAGTTGAAAGCCACTATCGTCTATTGTAAGCGGGCTTTCAACTAATCGCTTTCACAAACTGAGTCGCTAGCCAACTTGAAGCCATTAACCTTTGCGGCTTCGAGCATTCTGTATTATTTACCATTTTGAAAGTGAAGTTGTATGAAGTGAAATTTTAAAACAGGCTTCTGCTCTACATTTCTAAAGATGTAAAAGCTTAAGGGGTTATACGCAGTTATGAAGCAAATAAAAGACGGGTTGTCAAGGATTTATCCTGAAGAAACTTCAGAATATTTTAATTTGAAAATTTTTGGCGGTTATAAAAGCATCCTTCAAGAACGTAACAAAATTTTTTATTTATGAAAATGTTGATTATAGAGCGCGCTGCAGGCGATTTCTGGAACCTCCTTTAAAAAAAGACGATTTACGGTGTACATCGTAACTCAGGATTGGATTATCTGAAATCAAAAAACCAAACAAATTTTGTTAATATATTAGATTATCTAGTAATTAATCGCTCGGCTAATCAAAATAGTGAATTTTCACAAAATGGCAGCTTTTAAAAGAAATGATTTCGATTTTTACGTTAAAATTTGGCCGTAAATTGATTATAAAATGGAAAATAAGTATCAGATTTACAAAAGGAACGATTAATTACTAGAAAATGTATCTTTAAAGATTGAGTTAAAACGGTTGACCGATCAAACAAGCCGTTTTCGAGATATCGTGTACACCGACTTGAAAAATGCCGTTTTGAAAAAAACACGTTTAAAGTTTCAATACCTACCTTAAAACGTGCCGAGGCATCTCTACATATTTAGGTATAACTCCGAAAGTATTGCTTAGATCTACTTCAAATTTCGTGCGTATACTTTTGAATATATGTACATTACAAAAATGCAATAAAAATCTCGATTTTTTTGAAAGTCATAACTGCTTATAACCCCTTAAGCCGTGTATATCCATGTAAAGATTGGTTCATTTGGCGTTAAATAGGATATAAATATATATGTATATACCGTGGCCGACAGAAGTCTCATACACTCCTCCCTTTCGTTGTGTACAAAGTACAAACACTTTGCTTAAAAATGTGTTTATGCAATTTCATTTGAAATGTTTTTCTAATCGACTTAAGTAAAACAAATCCATTCTTTAACATAAAACAACACAGTTTCGCTAAAAAAACGCAAAAACAGCGTTGACAAAAGTGTACATACAGAACCGGTTTCCTAGCTGGTACTCTGATATCCTATGTTGTGATAACGGTAAAATACCGTTTGTCTATTTCTTTCCTTTTCTTATGTTTGTTGCTTTGCTAATATTGATTTTAGATGCAATTTAAATACTTAAGCATCTACAATGGCTCCTCGAAAAGAAATATCAGTTGACTTTAGAAATTTAGTTATTCAGCACAGGAAAGAAAAAAAATTATATGACGAAATTTCAAAAATCTTAAACTTAAGTCGTGCAACAAAAACTTTAAAAATAGTGACTCCACCGAAAATAAGCCGCGCAGTGGCCGCCCGAGCAAACTATCTGCTCCGAAATTAGCCGAGGATATAGCAAGCTCATCCAACAAGTGTCTTCATCCAAGAACAATTCAAAGAGCTCTGAACAAAAACGGCTTTCATAGTAGTCACACTACGAAAAAAGCATCTTATTTCTGAAGAAAAAAACCGTAAACTTCGCCTGGAGTTTCCCAAAGCACACAGGGAAAAGGTGATGGATTTTTGGCGAAAAGTTTTGTTTACAGATGAGTCGAAGTTTAATATATTCGGTAGCGATGGAAGAGCGAAAGTGTGGAGGAAAAACAATACTGCACTGAGTCCGAAGAATTTTGTATCAACAGTGAAGCATCGTGGCGTCAATGTAATGGTTTGGGGAGCTATTGCGTCTGGAGTTGGTAGTGGTTTAGTATTTATTGAGTGTAATATGGATCGTTATAAATACAAATCACTATTAGAACCCAATCTGAAATCTTCGGTGGATGATTTGGAGCTTGGTCCAAGTTGGGTCTTTCAACAGGATAACGATCCAAAGCACACAGCACACATTGTGAAGGATTGGCTGCTTTACCATGCTCCAAGGCAATTAAATACACCACCGTAAAGCCAAGATTTGAATATTATTGAACATGTCTGGGAAATTTTAGATCGAAAAATTTGGAAAAGTCCGATTTCAAGCGCTTCAGTACTCAAAGAACCACTAATAGAAGTTTGGAACAATATAACTTCTGCAGAGTTAACAAATTTTGTCATCTCGATGCCACGATGACTTCAAGTTGTAATTGATGCTAACGGTGGACCAACTAAATACTAAGAAGCAATATTACTTAGAGTTAAGTGAAGTTTTTCTCACTGGAGTGAGATATTTGTGTACTGTATGTAGACTTTTGTCAACCTTGGTTTTAGTTTTTTTTGTCATAGCTTTGCTATTTTATGTTAATGTCTGGATTTTTTTAAGTTTATAATGCTTAGAAAAACCTTTCAAATAAAACTGTGTAAACACATTTTTCAGTAAAGTTTTTGAACTTTCAATCCAGTGGAAATGGGGGTGTATTTAGACTTTTGTCGGTATAATGTACACTGTATATCTCCGAGTATATACCATAGCGGCTTAAGACGATTTAAGATAAAAGTGAAATGTTTCCTTATTACTTTTCTCAATATCAAATCGTTAGCATATTTTTCTATTTATTTTCGTTTTCCTAATTTAAATTTATTGAAAAAATTTATTTTAGATTGTTTGCTGGAACGAGCTAGCATAAAATTAAACAAAGCTATATGATGTCCCAACTTTTATTTCGACTTAAGCTACTATGCCATGCGTCCACAAACATATATAACCCTTGACATTGCCCCTCGAGGGGGGCCGTTATTCGAAAAAAACTTTTTCTTTCATTTGGTTTTTCATGCCCGGATGCCCGCCGTTTTTTCCATTATATATGACACGATTTCATTCAAACTACCTCCACAGCTGACTATATAGCCGTGTACATTTCAGGAGTTTCAGTACATTTTCGCGAGTTATGGGGCTTACCTCACCAGTGGAAACCTCGCTTACATATCTCAATTCTTGTATCCTTAATGGCATCCCATAAACATTATATAATGAAGTAAATCGCAGCTTCTGCTTGCTCGATTTTCGCAGATAATGCCCGAAAATAGAATGTAAGGTTGGACGTGCGGAACGTAGCACCGCCATGATGAAATCAAATGTCGTCTAAGTAATTTTCTTTAGTCTGGAATAACGTACTCCATTGACTGTAATGGTGTATTCTTGACATTTGTCCAATGTAACCGCTCGACCAAACACCGCATTAAAGAGTCGCTCGCCGAGACCGCAGGTGGACCACACTGTATGTTTATTTTTTATTAGAACAGCAGCCTCGTAGAGCGGTTATTTAATAATTAATTAGTTAATAAAAAGCTCCTCGTAAAAAATATCTTCCGTTCGGAGTCGGCTTAAAACTGTAGGCCCCTCCATTTGTGGAACAACACCAAGACACACACCACAAATTGTAGGAGGAGCTTGATCAAACATCCAAAAAGGGTGTAAACGGGGGAAAACATCCCTTTAAAAATTCCTATGTAATACTCAGATTGCGTTTATTTAGCTTCACAACACAAATAAATTTTAAGTGTGTCCTGGAAACTACTAGTGGACTCCATGGTAGGTAAAAACTTCGCGTTCGTGCGAGTGAGTAAGGCAACTATTGCTCAATGTGCCGCAGCAATGGGACGCTCGACCACCGAACTGGCGGCTGAAGTGACGATGAGCCGCGAGAAATCTGTTTCCTCGTCTAACTAGTTAGCGCCGTTGTTTTGTGTAGGTTCTAACGATTGTCCACTATGGGACACACTTAGTCTCATAGTCCCTTGTGATGCCGATTGGGGAACTTGCCCTTATCTCTCCTAGAACCAATATGAATAACCTAGAATTTTTAGAAGGTCCCCGATCTCCACCGAGCTGAGATCTTCTAACTCATTGGAAAATTGTTTGTCTAAAATGGTAAAACTGCGTCTGGATAGAGTAACACAATGGCACAGAAGGTGCAAATTCGTCTCTTCCTCATCTAGATAGATAGATATGTCACGCGTCTATCTATGTTATTATACAGTGCCCCGACTTTTATTAATGACATCAGTTCAGTTCCCTTGAAGGTGGGATGATGATTGAACGTTGTTGTGACAGTTGTAGTCCATCAGTCCAGGAAGCTCCGAGATACCGGTTTGGGTCTTACCGTGGCTATAGCTCGTGTTAAAGTGTTCTATCTTATTATCGCATGCCAGCGATATATTTTTCCTGCAGATCTACTGGAAGGAGTGATTGACATTGTACCGGCTATAAGAGCAGATGTGAGTCTTTGGACCTTTTAATGTTTACACCCTTCTCAAAGGCATCCCACCACATTACAATAGTATAGTAGAGAATTGGCCTAACTACGTTGTATAGAGCTAGTGAACTATTCGGGGTTCTATGCCCCACAGAGACTCAAATTATCGTCCACTATGTTATAAATATTTTAATTCTCTGTTGCACAGTAAACACGTTTTTGTATTTGTATCATTACTATTTGCATTTTAAGTTAATTAAAATATTTTTCTTCATTGGTTTGCATATAACTTTGGTCTCACTCTGCCCTCGTTACTTCGTTCATCTGATCGGTCGTTTGCCTTTTTAAGCTTTCAGAGCTTCCTCACTCGGGCGCACGTACTCCTTAGGGTATAGCTGGCGAGGCGCTGTTCTACTTTTTGCTCTTATTTAGCTCTACCCTCGCTTTCCTACTCATGTGCTTTCTACTCGTTTGCCAACGACCTCGGTAGATGTTCGATAAGCAGCAGACGCTCAGGGTAAGTAAATGAGCGAGTGCGGGGCTCAGGTAGGGCAAATCCAAACTCTGATTGGCTCAGATTTGTCGTATCAACCGTGAGAAGGGTAAGACGGCAGAAATCTTTCCGTCTACCCCACCATACCATCATCATATTTGGTATGAGGGATGTGTTGGGAAGCCAAAATCTAACTTTGTTGATTATGTGAGGGAACCCATGGAAATTTTGTTGCTCCTTGGTTTTTCTGCAGAAGCATACATTTGATCTCAATATTATATTCATAATAAAGAAATTAATACCAAAATTTATTAAACATTTTAGATTTGTTAGAATTTTCATTAACCTAAAAAAACTACATAACCATATGATTTTTATTCATACTTTAGATATAAAGGTGGTCGGATGCCTGGTGTAAGAACTACAGATAGACGTCGACTGCAAAATATTTCATCAACTTCATCATTAGCACCCCGCGTTGTGCTTTCACGGTTGGAGCCAAGAGAATTTGAACACCTAAAGCTATCATATAAAGTAGCTCTTATTGACCAAAGAAAATCCAGAAGCTGCCGTGGTATGAACATGGGCCAAAAAATAAGTGGAGGTGCAAAATCAGTTAGCCGAAATGACTCACAGGCGAACTTTAAACCAATAATACCACGTGAACTCGCAGCTGACTTCATAAAGCCTACGCGATTAGATATTTTGTTGGATATGCCTCCTGCAAGTAAAGAGGTGCAATTGAAACATTCGTGGAATTCTGAAGATAGATCACTAAATATATTCGTAAAAGAAGATGATAAACTGACATTTCATAGGCATCCTGTTGCCCAGAGTACGGATTGCATACGAGGAAAAACAGGCCTTACAAAAGGCCTACATATATGGGAAATTTATTGGCCAACAAGGCAAAGAGGTACCCACGCAGTAGTGGGAGTAGCTACAGCTGAAGCGCCTTTACATTCAGTCGGCTACCAAAGCTTAGTGGGTTTGTCAGATCAAAGTTGGGGTTGGGATTTAGGAAGAAATAAACTATATCATGATTCTAAAAACTGTGCTGGAATAACCTATCCAGCCATTCTTAAAAATGATGAAGCCTTTTTAGTCCCGGATAAATTTTTAGTTGCTTTGGACATGGACGAAGGTACATTAAGCTTTATTGTTGATCAGCAATACCTCGGAGTTGCATTTAAAGGGCTCAAAGGAAAAAAACTTTATCCCGTCGTTTCTGCTGTTTGGGGCCACTGTGAAATTACAATGACATACATTGGTGGATTGGATCGTAAGCAGTTTTTATTTGCTCCTGAACGCACAGTATTTAATCCATTCATACATTTTAATTTTTAGCTGAACCACTACCATTAATGGATTTATGTAGAAGAACCATTCGCCAAAAAGTAGGACGTGTACATTTAGAGGAGCGTATTCAAGAGCTACAACTCCCTCTATCTATGAAGAAATACCTACTGTACAAAAATCGAAGATAATACCTTAATATAATTACTTAAGATATAATTTACATTTAAAGTAACTTCATTGTCAAATAGTATCGTTAAAGCTGCTGATGTTGCCACTATTACATGCGTAAGATCTCCAAAAATTTGATCTTTTTACAATAACAAACGTATTAAGTGTAATTATAGCATTCTTTACTTTTGACACAAATCATAAATTCATATTAAATAATATTTTTATTAGATAAGCCTAAAAGTATCTGGAACATGCGTTCTCGCTTCACTATGTAAGGAAGCTTTTAATATAGGATAGAGAAGAGCTGTAGGCATAATTAAGATTGTTTATTTCAATTATATAATAAATTCACCTAAGCATATATTCCTTGCAGTAAAACAATGATTGTAATAATTTATAAAAATATTTGAATGGGCATCATTATTTTGCTATGAACTATCAGTAAAAGGACATATGATATTAAAACATGTAAGCTCTTCATTAGCGAACTCATATGTTTGTTTAATAATATAATTTGTCATATGGTAATATAGAGTTTTGCATATTTTTCAATTCTTTATTTATATATCGTTGTGGACATACGTTTTCTGTTATATAACCAACGGGATTAACACAGACGGATGAACTGAGATTATCCTTTCCGTTTGTTGTTGATTGTCGTCGTTGGGTCTTTCATTTCACTATAGACAAAATTTTACTACAAAAAATCTTGAAATGTCATGGGGAAAATTGAGCAACGATTGAGACCACTCTAATCCTTCGGATTCTCCAGAACCTGCGTAAATGGATATATAAAAGCTGTCTCCTAAATATTAACGCACGGTATCTTTTTACAAATTTATTTCGTACTGCAGGATAAAACACTAAGTGTTCCAGAGTATTATTAACGATATTATACTCAGCGCGAATTGAATACTGAAGGTGGCGTTTCCCCAAAACAGTTACTTTGTTTTTCGCTATTTCGACTAGTCCGACGTCAGGCTCCTTTCCAATACAAAACAAACAAAAGGAGAAGAATTGTATGTTTGTGAAAATTTAGTGAATGGCTTGGTAATATTGTGTTTTATGAAATTTAAACTAAACAAACTATGGAAAACGAAGTGCCGTGTGTTAAATTGTGAACGAATACAAAGTCTTCAAATGCGGTTTTTTGCGTTTTTGTACGGATAATGCGTTGGCAAGAATATATATTTTCTTGTGTTTGGTAGTTTCTCTTGCTTTCTACTACTCTTCCTCATCATAAACAAGTAACTACCCTTTCTTCTGTTTGTTTATTCCTCACGACACAGTGAATTCGGAAGGCGCAACCTTGTATTCTATCATCCTTGATTATGCCTTTGATAACGCTGTTATCCTTATTGAGCTAAAATTAGCAGCCAAGATGAGATTTCTTGCGGAACGAGGATTCCAACGATCTATCGGAGAGGATTCACGTATTGCACTTGATAGGCATGGAGGGCTAAATATTTTAGAGCGGGCTCAGTGTCCAAGGGGTCAGGTTAGCCTGGTTGACAATAAGCCATGCATAGACCTTTTGGTCCCTCCGTGTTAGCAATACCTATCTAGTACGCATGAGCAACCAATAGATTATGACCTGTCAGCATACCTTTAATAGTTCTGCAGTCCTTCCGCGAGAGCGTGAGTACGAATTGAGTCAGTTTTTTGTCCTTAGTTCTACACATAACTTTTGGTGTTTTGCATCTGATCAAATTAGTCCACCTAGCTTCCACTAGTTTTTTCATGTAGCCGTCCATTTCGTTGTATATAATATTAAGCGATTTTGGTACGTCGTTTTCTTGTTCAAATGGTAGTTTAGCAGCACTTTTTACTATCTCATCTATTATTTCCGTCTCCGTCTGTATTGATGTGAAAAGTCGCATGGCCAGGCTTCATGCCTTTGTGCCATCCCTCCTCTTCAATTGTAGTACGAAACCTTCTCTCCCATTTAAAGTACGGAGTTACGTAGTCTGTGCAACCTGTACTCCACTTTCCTATTGAGCTGTGACCGAGGGTTCTGCAGGTGAATACTACATCAGCCACTAATATCCTCGCGGATTTCGCTACCATGTTTTCCTCCATAAGATCAATAGGTGGCATGCTGAGTATCATTGGAGGAGTTTTCATCGCTCCTGTTATGCACACAACAGCGAGTCGTTGAATCCTTTCTAGTGGCATTAAATATGCCAGTTTTCTTGTGGCAGTTCGCCATACTAGGGCCCCATACAGCAATATCGGTCTAGCTACTGCCGTGTAGCACCATTGCATCAGAGAGGGTGATAGACCCCAAGTAACGCCCAACATTCTTTTACATGCGTACAACGCATTACTGGCCTTTTTCATCCTTTCTTCAACATTGTGCTTCCACAGCAATTAACTGTCTACTATTACTCCGAGGTACTTTGCATGATCTTTAAGAAGTAGTTGGTTGTTGCCTAGCTTCGGAAAGTTCCACGCCGGGACCTTGTACTTCCTGGTAAAAAGTACAACATCCGTTTTATCACGATTATGGCCCACCTACAACCTCAAGCAATCGTCGACATTAATAAACATGAAACGTCGGGACACCTGTAGACTTACGGCAGTCATAACTGGCTTCTGGTCTATCGGAGAACAAGCCGCCAAAATGGGCATCCCTCACAACACATGCTGTCATAGTTGTAAACAACCGGAGAAAAAAGAAACAATCTTCCATTTCCTCTGTGAATGCCCTGCCCTATGGAAGGACAGAATGTTAACCCTGGGCAAACCTCTGTTCGAGAGTCTCGAACAACTGTCCGGCTTAGATGTCAACAACCTAATAAGGTTCCTTAACCGTACAGACTGGATATAGTCCTACTGCAAATAACTTAAACAATTTGGTAACGAGGATGTGGCAACAAAATGGTGCGGAAGCGCTAGTTGGATTCTGGATGAATCACCACTCTAACCAACCAATCCCTAGCCCTGCGCGAGATGTCCATTGGTGTACCGTTTTAAGTGTGTTATTCATCACATTACTGATAGTGTCCAGGTACTTTCCCGTAACTACTATAGCTATGTCATCTGCATATGCTACTAGTTTTGGTGCCTCTCAGTCAAGTTTCTTGAGCAGTTCATTTGCTACAAGTAACCATAGTAGCGGCGATAGTACCCCACCTTGCGGAGTACCTCTGCATGCATATTTGGTGACGCTCGCATCGTTCCACTCCGCTCTTATCTTTCTGCTAGCTAATAGCTGCCTTATCCATAGATAAACCGCGGGTTGGACATTAAGTGACTCTATGCTATTTAAAATATCATATTTTGTCACGTTGTTAAAGGCGCCTGATATATCTAGAAATACTTCTAGAGCATACTCCTTATATTCTAATGCCTTTTCTGTGTTTAGTACAAGTGAGTGAAGGGCAGTTTCAGTAGATCTGCCTTTAGTGTAGGCATGCTGCGCCTTGGATGATTCATCCGGCGCAATTGTGTCTAATGTATGTGTCTAGAATCTTCTCTAACGTTTTCGGAAGAAATGAGGTCAGACTAATGGGCCTGTATTCCTTCGAGTAGAGAGGGTTACTTTTCCCCGCTTTTGGAATAAACACAACTCTCGCTTCTCTCCACAATACAGGAACGTAGCTGAACCTCAATCATCCCTTGAATATCGTTCTTAACCATGGTACCACAAGATGGCTTACCTTTTCGAGCATGCCAGGGAAAATTCCATCCAGTCCTGGCGATTTATATGGGTCGAAACTTTCTATAGCCCATTCTATCTTGTTGGTCGTAATTACGTTCGTCGGGATCTTGTAGGCTTTAACGAGAGTAGTTGTAGGCTTTAACGAGAGTAGTTGCAAACAATTCAAGCCCTTTCTCAAGTGCGACGTGTGACCTGTATTTCCGGGGTATCATTGGTGTTTTTGATAGTATATCCCGATACAAGTCCCAGTTCGTATTCTTAGGGTTTCTAAAGGACATATTTTTGTTTTTTGAGCGGAATATAAGAAGGTGCCGAGTCCTGTTGAAACGGCCTTGGTCTGCCACCGAATTGTTTGTCTGCCTACGGCCTCAAAGCAACCTCCAGAATACTTTTCCGATATTTCGCAGTTACCTTGGCGGGTGCTCGTTTTGGGAGTTTACGAATTGCTCAATTTCAAAAATTGTATCGTCAGAAGACACAATGTTCGGAAATTGACCGCTTTCGGCTAAGTGAAACAACTCCTTCGCTCTCTCGAGTCTGTCTTTTTGCTGCTTTGGTGTGAGATCATGCGTCTTTTTTATCTTGTAAGGCTTGACTTTGAGAGCATTTTTAATGTGCGGCTAATCTTACGGTCAGATATTTTCAATTCTTTCGCCATTTGATTGGCACTTCATCGGGGATTTCGCTCAAGTCACTTCTTCCCTTTTTGAACCATTTCACGTAACGTTGCAGCCTTTTGATGACCACCTCCATGACGTTTCGCGATGCTACCAGTATCATTGTATCGAGTAATGGTGCGATGAACAAATACTTTATTTACTTTAAGGTGCTCGACGTCACCAACAATCGCTGGTTGTGATTCTCCAGCCAACTATAATGCAATCATACTATTACGTTTGAAATCCATTACTGATTTTTGTTTCACGTTTACTCTCGGCAAAATGCTTCCGCGCGCTTGTAAACAATATTCTGGACTGCCATTTAGCCAACTAACAGACAGCTTATGCCCGTGCACCAGCTGCGTGAGCGGTCTGAAATTAGTTACATTTCGGGTGCCGGGCCCTGTATGTTGCTGATACGAGCAAATACTCTCTTCTGAACAAAGGCACGCCGAAACCAACGCGGGCGTACAACTCCAGGCATAATAAAGAGTGTTACACAGCATCTGAAGTAATGCGAAAGTGTGCAAGTGGCAAAACGATAATCTGACGGAGAGCCGCTACGTTTAATGGGATAGAGGATAAGAGAGTTTATGAGCTTGATGAAAGTGCAGAGGCATATGAACATGCTAATGTGCATGTCCCGCCAATAGCGGGCGGGTTGCGTATAATTCGCCGCAGCAAATGACAAAGTGCATCTGTTTATAATTGGGATAGAACCAATAGATGCCAAACTCAGACAGCAAAAACGGCGTCTCAATCAATCAAAAGGCAAAAAGCAGGCAGCTGTGAAGAAACGAAGCGCGCCGGCTATAATCAGGAAAGCATATGTTTTTTTTACATTCAAAATGTCAGAAACATCTAAAGGTACCGTCACAACAATGATATGTAGGGCACGTTCCCACCAATACATTATAACATAACAATCCTCCCAAATCGGCTAATTTTACTCTGGGACCACAGAAGTAAAATATCAAGGTAGAGCCGTGTTTATATCCTGCGTCCAATGGGAATACTTCCCAATATTCCGGCTGAAGCAGGTGTTCGAAAGCAAACGAGCGTAACCACCTACGCCGATCCCGGAAATCTCCGAATAAAGGATCTAAATTTCGATGTTCGGTAGACCTGCAATCTGGTGTGAGTAAACTCTGGTCCCTATCGAACATTACGAAGGACGTTGACAGGGTGCCAATCACTTTCGGTGGTTGTGCGTGAGGTTTTTGAGCTGGAAATTTTTTGCATCCTCTAGTCGATAGATCCTTGGTTATTCATAATTCCTGACTAGTAGAAACAGGGAGAGTAGCCTCACTATTGAAAGCTGGTATACCCGCCAACCAAGTGGAGCCTTATCACCCGATAGCTCTCCTTTCACCTATACTGAAGACACTTGACCCTTGAAAGGACAGACTCCAGGTATACATCAACATGGTGTCCGTGGAATGCACAGTATCAGTACAGTACTCACCGCCATAAACACTCAAGTTAATCGTGGGTTAAACAACAGCGCCTCTGCGAGAGGACTGCCCAAGTAGCGTTGGACATACTGAAAGCTTTTGCTATAGTCGGCCTATGTTGAAGGTTTTCGACACAGTCAGTCATTCCACGCTACTAACTATAATATCCAAAAGTTGACCTTTCCGCCTGGTCTGAAGAGGTTGTTGGCAATTATCTGTCATCTTTCGAGACCACAATTCAAAATAGAGCGGGATAAAGCAAGGAATGCCGCAGGGTGGCTCCCCCAACCACCAGAGGAAATTTCACTGATTTCATATGCTGATCATGCCAAAGATTCCAAGTGAACGTTTACCTCACCAGCCTTTATCGCTTTTTCACTGCGAGGGATTTTTTTGCTTTTCCCCACTAAATCCACGGCGACCCCCTTTAGCACCTGGGCGAATGAGATCAAACTGCAGCTAATAGTGAATGTCGATGATATACCAATACCAACCGTTAACAATCCCAAAATTTTGGTTGCTTTGGGGCTCATATAACCGCAATTGCTACCAATATCCAAAACGGCAACAAAGTCCTCAAATCGCTATCCGGCAGCATTTGAGGCAAGCACAAAGAAATGTTGCTGGCGACATTTAAAGCAATTGGCCGGTTGGTTCACAGAATGGCCATCATCCTTACCCTGTCGGGCCATGCTGTGATCTTAGCGTGTCCATGATCATTGCGCGGCCTATGCTATATAAGGCCTTTCTCAAGTCATAGCTTTGGGGTGCCTGGCAGAAGGCATATAATGTAACGGTTGGTTTACCAGAAGAAAAACCATGCTGGAGTTCGATAAAGGAAAAGGGCGGGCTGGGATCTCAGCCCAAATGTCGGTGGAAGCAGCAGTTGCTACCACCGCCGGGCGCGGTGAATCACGAAAGCGTTGCAAGCGTCAGCACCGCCGACGAGGAGTGTTCTCTGCGTTCTCCTGGCGCGGCTGCCAAAGCCAACTCTATAATGGAGAAGAGGCCTAGAGCCAAGCCGAACAAGGTGGAACTCAAGGCTAAGTCGTAATACAAGGCGGCGATCAAACTCTGCGCTCATCTAAAAAACTGAACGGATTTTTCGAAAAAGGAGAAGGATAGGTTGATCTGGGCAACAGGCAAGGTTGAGGAAGGTCGGGCGTACTTCAGTGACACAAAATGGTGTGAGGCCTCAAAAACGAAACTTGCAAACCGTATCGAGACGGAACTAACAAGCAAACGGCAGCGATCAACCGAATGCGAAGGTCCTTCAGGTAAGAGAAGCAAGAAGATGATGCTACCTACAGCATAAAACCAAGGATGACGGCTAGAAATACCAAAGAGATGGTGGCTAAACGACACTTGATCGTGACACTTGTCGGACATATCAATGCTCTAGGACAGATGTTTCAAGACAATTGAAAGGTAGTAGAGATAAAATTAATAGACGCCATGATCGCAAAAATGGATGCTGAACCAGACTATCCAATGCCATCATTCGATGGAGCTGGCTAGTTCAGCGGAGTAAATATACTAAAATGTATGGATGAGCCGACCCTAACGGAGTTAAGATTATAAAACGCTCAAAGGCCTATGGAAAGGTGCATCACTGGAAGTAGTGGATCGTAACAGTATTCCGGCTCTGACCAAAGCGAAGGCCCTTATCCCTCGAGTGCTAAAGCGAGAAAATACGCTACGCCTACTACAACGACAAAATCCACCAAGGGGTCATTGAAGGGTGTTGAAAGTCTTCAAGCCCGTTAAAGGCGAGGGACAAATTTAAATACTCCAAATCAACAAGTTGGACGAGAATATTGTGTACCCACGCTTCGGAAAAATGTCGTGGGGCCTGGGGATTGTGTACCTTCGCCTCAAAAAGGCAAAGGACAAGGACCTCGGATTGGAGGAAATCCTTATTTCTTCTCTAAATCTTCGTGAAGGTGAAGATGCGAGTGCAACGGCTATAGAAGTCAACCGTGCGGTAGAACCAAAGGCAAATGCTGAAGGTTCTACAAATAATCTTCACCGCAGTGAACTAACCTCAGCCGAGTTTCTCCTTACACCTTCAATTAATTTGAAAGACTGTATTGGGCAATCAATTAATTTGAATCTTTCAAATCGCCTGGACCAGATGGTATCATTCCGGCCTTGATACAAAAGCTTCGCGTTTAGTAATACCATGAATTTACGAGGTATGTTTGAGGTTAAACTATGTACCGGTAAATTGAAGAGTCGCGTGGGTCATCTTTATACCCAAGGGAATTAAAAGTGGCCATCTGTACTCATAAGATTGTAGGCCGATTAGTCTTACGCCGTTCATTCTCACAATCTTTGAAAAACTTTTGGCAAACTGTATAGGGGACAAGTTAGGTCCTAAAGTCTGTCAAAATTACAACACGCGTACATTAAGGGCAGATCCACTGCACTACATATTCAGGTCGTTAATGTTGAAAGGGCTTTGGAATATAAGGAATACTTTGGGAGTATTTCAGGACATTGGTGGGGCATTCAACAAAACATTAGCTTACGCTATTTTAGAAAGCCTTAATGGTGTTGAAATGCCTTAATGTGGTAGAATGGAATGAGATTATTTTAACGAGGTAAGCACTCCTCAAGGGGGTGTCTTATCGCCACTTCACTTCTCTTGTTGCTAGTCGTAAACCAAATACTCGCTCGATTAGAAGGTAGAGCTCCCAGACTGATTGCATATGCAGATGATATTGCTATAGTTATTACAGGAAAGTGCTATCTACACTAAGCGCTCTAATGAGCGACGCTCTTAAAACAATCCACACCTGGGCCAGCAATGCTGCGCTTTGCATTATGGGAGCTATGAAATCAACTCCTCGGGCAGTTCTCGAGGCTATTCTCAACCTAACACCGATTGATCTCTATGCTGAAAATCGGGCTGCAAACTACGCTGTGAGGCTACAAACAACCGAACACATTAACTCTAGAACTTTCGCACACAGCTCTATTACTGCGAATGTCCCAGTAAATTCATACTATGTATATGGTCCCAGTTATGAGTTTTGGAAAACCACTAAAGACCGTTATTGAAGACGATGAATGGAGCAAAAGCTTGGTTCCATGTAGTAACACCATCAATGTATGCACTGATGGATCACAGATGGAAGAGGAGGTTGTACTTTGTGTTTCAAGTTGAGATATTTGCTGTATGGCTGTACGATAAAATTACACAGTGTATCATCCAAAAATGTCCATGAATGCAAGAAAGCAATCAAAATTGCAGAATTACTGAAATGTAGTAGTTACGATACATATCAGCTGGAACACTCAACTAAACTTGAATCATAAATCGTCATGTATGTAAACAGTCCTTAACTAATATATTTGTGCCTGAAAGCTGTTGAAAAATTTGCCGGTACAATGGTCGATATGACTATCGATTTTTATTTTTCTCGTCCATACGACAAATAATATAATTGAATAATTTTTTTTCAAAACAAATGAAAACTTTGACGATATGGGATCTAAACCAAATCCTGTTATTGAGATATTTGTGTAAATTAATTTAGGACCAATTATGTTTAACGTACCGATTCGGTATAAAGAGGATGCACGGAAGCAAAATGTATATTATTCTAAAGTATTAAATGGAGAACAACCAGTCGTTGGAAACAGATTTTCGACAACATATGCATGGTCTAGAAGTAATACGATTCGAAAGATTGGTGTAATATTTCTCGTGATCTGCTTTCTTTTGTATATTCTTTGGGGTACGTTTACTACAAATGTGTCGGATCACTCTGTGAACACTCCGTCAGGTAATTATATTTTGTTATCTACATTACTCATATTGTTTCAGTTCCGCATATAAAATACGTTAGGCATATACATATGTATGTATTTAGAATACCAAGGTTTTAAATTAATTTGATGGAAATGAAAAAAATGTATCAAATAAACTTCAAAAAACTACATATAGACTGACACTATTTGCCGAGGTTTATTTGTGCTTGCATTTTTGTTAGTGAATTATTACAATAATGAACATTATTTAGCAAAATATCTTGGTGGAAATGTCAAAAATGCAGTAGAATTAGGGTTAATGTTGTGTAACACGCCCGGTAGGTGCGGTACTGAATGATTAATTAATGATACAGAATGCCACTTAAACGGAATGGTTTTTTTATTAAAAAGTTTTGAACGGTTTTAAATAATCATGCGCCGTTTTTTAGAATATCAATATTAAATAATTATACATAATTATCACAATTTTTTTTGTGTATTATATGCTGTGAACGCCGTAATTCAAAGGAGGTGGTGCGTGACTACCATTCGGAAGTGCCCGGGTATGAAACACCGAATGATAGAAAAGCTTTTTCTAATAGTGGTCGCCCATTGTCAGGCAAACTTCCGGGTAAATTTCTGCGAAAAAAATGCTTTTCATAACTCAATAACCGCAGGTCATATATGTAAAACTGAAGGTCTTTCCATTTGTGGAAAAGTATGAGGACGCACAAGGCAAATAGGAGGAGTAGCTCAGTCAAACATCCAACAAAGGGTGTAAACGTCAATTATATATATATAAATATGGACGCTTATGTCCGGTGACGCCCGTGCAAGCTTTAACATTGAATGTAAAGATAAATTACCGAGTACGCTTACGTTATGTTGTCTCGTTTGCGATTAAAATACTTTTATCGTTACGTTTAATGATAAACTATACATTTTGTTTTCCGTTCGGAGTGACTCTCGAGAACCTTACATATAAAGGTCTTATTTAGGCTTCTCCACGCAACTTGCAGAGATTGGCCTTGCGATTTATTAATCTTTATTGCGAATGCTTGCGACACGGAAACTAGTTACGTTTAAATTACAATGTCAAACCGGTTGGAATCATAGGTATTCTCGGAATAAAAAACCTATTACCTCTCTTCATTCTACTCTTATCGTTGATTTAATCACGTTCATGAACTTCTTAACATGGAGTCTTGTACCATTGCACAGTTTCGGCTCGTTCAGGATACGCAATATGATTATAACCGAGCCTACCTTGACACTGTAAATTGTGTGGTGGCGTTCCTGGTAAATGAAATATTAATTCAGTTGGATAGTTAACTTCATCAATAACGTAATCGATCGATTTATTCAAATGCAATTAGGCAGAGATTTAACATTTTAGTTGTCGTTCCCAATATAATAATTGTTTGGAAAATACATACACCATTTGGTCGTTTTTTAAAGCAACTCGTATATTTGTGGTCAACTTGAGAGTTTTAATCTACATATCTCCACAAATTCGACTATTTCAAGCAAGCTTTTATTTCATCAGAACCTGTTGATCTTGGAATAATCGGCGCCATCCAGCAACATCGTGTCTCCAAAGAGGTTCTGATTACAATATTTCCAACGTACGACGTGTTTAACGGAAATTAATTGGTTAAACTGAAATTTGTCTGTTTCATTCTTCTGTTTATATATTTAAATTTTTGACGCCGGCAGACTCTTATTTACATCGATCAGTCTCTTAAAAAAGGCAATTGTTCAAGACTAAAAAAAACTTTAAAGGCCAATATGGCCCAAACATGAAATCCTCATGGTTTGATTGGAAGGCGTTTAGATTACGTGTAAATCGAGGTGGATACTTGCATACATATGTAAGTACATATATGTATAATTAGAACAAAAGTTCGAATAAGAGATTTCAATACATATATAATTTAATAAAAAAAATAAGTAGCAAGAGAAATGTTAAAAAATGGATCGCAAATAATCAAGCTGCTTTAGTCTACTACGATTTTTAACAATTTTTCTTATATTTCGTCGACGCTTCATATTTACTTTCTTCGTACTTAGATTGCTGCTGTAGAGATAGGGCAGTTGTTGTTGTAGCAGGAACTTTGCTCTGTCAGTGTAGTGTAATCACCGGTCGTCTTCGTCTAGCTTATCTTTAGGGTGTTAGGCAATAGCGGTTGTATGCGCTGAGAAGGAGAGCAAACTGTTGAAGGTAACTCCCAATATGATGGGTTTGTTTACAGTCGGAATTGGCGTGTCATCAACTTCTACCTTAAGTTGCAGTTTGACCTCCTTTGCCCAGGTGGTGAAGAGGTCATATTGGGGGAAAATTGTAGGTTCTCGGCAGTGAAGAAGCGAGAAAGCCAGGCGAGGTAGACATTTACTTTGGCGTACAGACCATCTATGTCATTGCCCGACGCCATTATCGTGCAGTCGTCGGCGTATGAGGCCAGGGAGACTCCCTCTGGTGGCTGGGAGAGTTTCGAAATATAGAAGTTAAAAAGCAAGGGTGACAGCACCCTGCGGAACTCCTTGCTTTATTTTTCTCTGTTTTGATGTTTGGTCTTGAAATAGCATGGACGAATGACGACCACTCAGGTACTTTGCGGTCCACCTCTTCAGAATGTGTTCTATATTAAGAGGTGTATTACACCGCCTGCTTTCTCGTGGGGTTAGGTGGCTGTAGTAGCGCTCAGATATACATTTTGATACACCTACTCTTATTCTCGCTATTGTGATGCATTTTTCGCGTGAGAGATCTTTGAGGTAGTGGGTCCCTAAGAAACAGGTCGACGAGTCCCACAAGCTATCTCTTAATGTTCTGAGATACGATCTATGGAAGTTTGTCAAGACAGTGGCTAAGCAAGGAGTCTCTGCTACGAGTGGCATGTTAAAAGTGTGCTTCGCAGATTTGTCAGCTAGCTCATTGCCTTTTATTTCCATATAACCTGGTATCCATATTAGTTTAATTTCGCTCTTTCCCTTTATTCTTCCCATTACATATCGGTGCTGTCCGAGAAAATGACGGCCCGTTTGTTGATTTTGAATGCGTGGTGAACGGCAATAATAATTGGTGCTAGTTCGGCGTTGAAAATACCAGCGTTTGGTGGAAGAAGAGCTTGATGGATTGTTTGGAAGGTTCCGTCCATCCGTTGTTCTATAACAGCATAAGACGGTGATTATTCGAGTAAAGAAGCATCGGTATAATTATCATCTTTACAGGTTGTTTTATATGTTAGGAATATATTGTTGACAACTTCTCGTGAAGTGTTATTTTTGTTGAAAGTATTAAGTGAGATATAGTATGTATTGAAATGCTTTTGTTTGTCCTAAATGTGTCTGGTGGTTTAGATGGTATTGGCGTATGCGTGTCCAATAGGTATTTAGATATAGGCGCAATGCTGCAGGTGCGTCTATAGCTTTGACTGACCGGGTTTCGGCTAGTTATACGTTTCCAAAGTCATTATTTAGAAGATGCGACACCGTTGTGATTGATTTTGCCAACAGATTTGTGGATCGACTTCGAAGTAGCCATCGAAAGTTGTTGTAGCGCGCTTCGACTCTTACAGCTTCTGTTGGTGTTGCATTAGTAAACCCAGCTGCTGTTCTAAAACAACGATTAAACGCTGCATTTATTTTGTTTTTATCATTTTCAGAGGTGTATCCGTAGAGACTGATACAGTGTTGTGTTACTCGTTCATTTAGTGACCGGCATATGTCAAGTGCTGTTTCGATATGAGGACCCTTTTTTCTTGAACATATCACTTTGAGTAAGTTCTGTACTTTACTGAGTTTTGTTGTGATCGTTTTTATGTGTTCATTCCATAAAAGATTCCTTGTTTAAGTTATACCCAAGGTTCTCATTTTCGTTTTCAGTTCGACGCTTTTGTTTCTCAGTGTAATGGATACAGTTTCTCTGGCCCCCTTTTTTCGACCATTCGTATATTTTTTTATCAATGGCGTTTAAGCTTTGCGATACGTTTTCTTGAGTACCTGAATACAATGCGAAGAAATGAAATAAAATCAATTCCGTGTTTCTCTTTTAATGTTTTTGACAATGTATTCGTGTAAGCATTGAAAATAAATACTGAGAATGGGAAACCTTGCGGAATTCCATTATCTAGTATATAATTCTGAGATAGGTAACCATCACGGAAATTCTTCGAGAGAAAGGATGATGCTAATTTCAAAAATAGTTTGGGTATGCCGCAATCGTGTAATTTCTTTATTTCTGCCGTTGATACTACCCAGTCGAATGCTTTTTCGAGGTCTTCACACAATTATGCGCTGTTTTTGATGATTTAAGTTGTTCTTTATTTTTGATTCTAATAGATGAAAAAGTGTGTGTGCTCCGTGGTTGTTTCCAGCACATTACAAGCCGTCAATGTTCATATTTAATTTTTGTTGTATAAGGTTTCTATCGAATTTGGCGTTTGCCCCTACTGAGCTCCATACTGTTGTAGCAGCATACTCTTGCTCCATACTCCTGCTAGATGTTGTATAAGGTTTCTATCGAATTTGGAGTTTGCCCCCACTGAGCTCCATACTCTTGCTAGGTGATTCGCTTTTTGTTCCGGGTGTGAGATAATGTTTTAGCATCTATCGCTGGGCTTAGGGAATTTACGAAACATTTCCATGTTTCTTCTTTTGCCTTTTTGCAAGCTCTTCTAACCTGTGCACACAATATTTTTAAATTAATAATTCTTGTTTTTCTTTTCCTAACCTTTTTCCAAGCTTTCTTTTTTCATTTAAGGGTTCTGATCCCTGCATTAAACTATACTGGGAAGTTTTTTTGTTTCGAACATCGGTTGGTTGACATGGATTCATTTGCTGATTTTCTAACAATCTTTTTAAGTAAAGCAGATTCTTGGTTGAAAGTGTTGATTTGAGAAATTGATTGTCAAAAAGTTTTATTTCGGAAAAGTTCCCAGTTTGCTTTGTTTTCCTTAAATCTTCCTATGAATTTTTTCTTGCTTGTTTGTTAACAGTAATAGAACATGGCTAAACACCAGACAGTATTTAGACAGTCAATAAACGACATTCACCCGGAGACCGTCACCACCTTCTTAAGCTCCCGTCCTGTGAATGCCGTAATCGGAGTCCAACCACCACCCATAGCAGATGAAGAGCTCGAGCTTCCCCGTGAGACACGTGTAACACTGGCACAATTACGTTCTGGATACTGGAGCAGGTTAAACTCCTTATTATCCAGAATCGATGCCGACATACCAAACATATGCCCGGCATGAGAAGGGGCCCCGCACGACACTAACCACCTTTTCATATGCCCTCTAAAACCGACTCATCTAACACCCCTCTCCCTCTGGACCTAACCCGTCGAAACACCATGTTTCCTGGGCCTACCTTTAGCTAGACGAAGACGACCGGTGATATGCCCTACACTGACGGGGCTTCTATTACTCTTAACAACCAAACAAACAAACATGGCAGCCGGTTCTACGTTACCGGAATGACTCGTGTTTTTCCCGACCAAGGGCTCCTTTCTCGATCTTGGTGCTTCCATTTTATATAAAAACTGGCATAGACAATTCCAGAAAAAGCAACCTGCCAAATCACTTGAAGCCATAGATAAAGGGTTTTTCAATTGGCGCGGGTCGATTTTGGCGCTCTGTGGCAGCCATTTTGTTTTGGTGACATCTGTCAAATCTTTTGTTTATTATTCAGTTGTTTATGCCAATTCATCATGGCAAGTTACACGATTGAACAGCACGTTCAAATGATAAAACTTTATTATCAAAATGAGTGTTCATTAACGCAAACGTTGCGCGCATTGTGCCCATTTTTCGGTAGACGTGGTGGCCCTTCCAATTTCCTATGGCCCATATTGAACCATATGGACCTAGACGACGTGTGGTTCCAGCAGGACGGCGCTACGTGCCACACAGCAAACGCTATTTTATTCTATTTCAACATCTACCCGCCCTTATTGAAAAACCCTTTGCATCTACTGAAGTATGTTCCTTGTGTTCAGAAGTGTTGGTGCCCCAAAGAGTATTTTGAGCATTTACGTCCCCTGGGACTATATGATGTCCTGAGTTCATTTGTGGTAAGTCTTGTAGGAGCTGTTGTGTTGAGTTTATGTCCGTTTCTTTGTAGATATTTGTAATATAATATATAAGTCTTTTAGTCCGTGTATGGTTATGCTTCGGTGCAAAAGTTGGTTAGTGGATGTCTTATGATTTGAAGCGTTTATTGTATTTTTAACTAATACTAGGATCGCCCATACGTCAAAATTTCGACGTTATTCAACGTTATATAAATACGGAGAGCAAAATTTAATCATAACTTTTTTTAGTACTTATAGTCAGTCAAAAAGTTGAAACATATATAAATGGATAGCTTATGTTGAAACTTTTTACATGATATATGTGAATAGATGTAGTAAAATTAAATGTGAAAAATATCCCATTTTACCTACATTAAGCGATCCTATATTTGTGTATTTCAAATACAATATTATAATTTTTTTTATTCATGAATTGGAAGCATTTAATTTCATATACTTCAAGGCATTCCAATCTATGCCCGTTTTGCAACTCCACCCTGAGTATAAATCACATTCTGTCTTCATGCCCTATCCTTGCATCGACTAAACATCATTACTTTCGCAACATTGACCCTCTTGAAATATTAAAAAATCCAACCGAAGACAACATATCTATATTATATAACTATCTCAAAGATACTGATCTACTTCGTCGGATTTAATCGAGCCATAATCAACCTGCCAGCCGAAAGCCTCCGATGCTAGCGCTGAACTACTTTTAGTTTGTATAATAATTTTATTGTTATGTAAACCTTTATAAAATAAAAAAATAAATAAAATTTCATATATTATGAAAAAAAAAATTAGTTTTGTTTGAAAAAGCATAATGAAAAACAATCATTAATTAATCCATGACCATCACAATTTTTGAATCAAATTTATAATAGTATTGATTCACAATATATAAGTTTCCAGTTGTTTCACAAACTTTTATATTATGATACATATATTATATATAATATCATGATACATATTATAGCATGATATATTATAATACAGGTAAATAGTGTGATTAATTTTACCTGCACCTATTCACTTATGTATCTATTTTAATACATTGTGCAAACCATCTTCACATATGCTATCCATGGGAATATGTTTCAACTTTTTTCTCTGACTATAAATACTAAAAAAAGGAACGACAAAATTTTGCTCTCCGTATTAATATATAGATTGCTATTCCTGTCTTTGTTGTGAAAAATTTGATAGTTTGGTAGGTGATGTAATTGTTGGTTTTTGTTTATTATATGAGTTTCCTGTAATAATATTGTAATATCTGGGTTATATGTGGACGTTAGGTATTCCAGTCCAAATTTATTATTAATAAATCCCTGAATACTCCTGAATTTAAGACAAAATCCATTTGCGGTATTAAAAGAATGAATCAGTTTTTTTCAGTATATTTCGGCGGTGTCTTTTTGTGTGTACTAGGTGTGATGCCGTTTAGCTCAGGTAGTATTAGTTCCCTACTAGGGGTTGTTTCCATATTTCCAAAATTATCTGCCGTTCGGAGTTTTCTTGAAACTGTAGGTCCCTCCATTTGTGGAAAAACATCAAGACGCACGCCACAAAATAGGAGGAGGAGCTCGGCCAAACTCCCAAAAAGCGTGTACGCGCCAATTATATATATACATATATATATGTATATATATATATATTCTGAAACAGACTATGTATTTTCAACGGACAGATTGACATTTTGTCCATAACCAGAACAACATCTTGTCTCCAAAATATATCTTCGCAATTGCCAAAGCAGTGGGGAGATCAGGTGGCTTAGATGCAAACCTAATATTGCATAGAGGGAGGCGAAGGCCAGAAATAAATGCGCCAAAAATGTTGTTTATTTATTGTCAATGTTAGTTTTCTATCCACTGCTTTATCCAGCCCATTAATAATTGCTCGAAAGCTTAAAACTGTACTAAAGGCGGACGAAGTGGTATTAGCAGATTCCTTTGTAATATTTCTAAATATCCCCATTGCTACGTAGTTTCTTTCCAACTCTTGTAGTTAAGTGCAAAATGTGCGACAGAGGACCAGACAAGATGTTGTTTAATCTCCCTTAAATTCCGGGAGAGATTTAATTAAATCAAGAGAAGCATTGTTCTTAATTAAATATTTCTTTCACAAAAATAAAAAATGTTTGAAAAACATATTCATACATAATATATATACTATATATAATTGAAGCTTACACCCTTTATTTGATATTTGGCCGAACTCCTCCTCCAAATAATGGTGTGTGTCTTGATATTTTTACACAAATTCAGGGACCTACAGTTTTATATTGTCTTTGAACAGCTGATTGATGTTTATGAGGAGCTTTTTCATGGCAGAAATAGTATCGGATGTTTGTCATTTTCTGCCGAGTAGTTACCGCTATTAGAAAAAACGTTTGCCCTCATTTTATCTGTCGTGCCCGGAGTTTCAAACTAGTGCACTTCCGAATGGTAGTTTCGCACCAACCTATTTTTCTACTAAAAAAAATTGCATTTTTCATTCATTTCTGTTTTTGATGTACTGTGCTGTAAGTTCATCTGAAATACTTTTGAACTAGAATTAGAACCTTGATAGTACCTGCTGTTCTAAATTGTTCGTCTACCCTTTTTAACAGAACGAGGTTTCTGTAACATTTAGATGAGGAAAAAAATAAGATTTATTATGAGTAATATTTTTTCTTTAAGATGAGTCAGTACGTAGTCGGGTCAATGAATCACAACTGGTTTGCAACGAAGTATTTACGGATAATCGTGTGTATATTCAAAACCGGCCTCTGGGCGACTACGAATCCTTGCCTATAATATATTTTGTTACACCTACATATCTACGCCGGGAACAGGTACCTGAACTCCTTCGGTTGGCGTACACGCTTTTACATGTTCCACGCATTCATTGGATACTTGCAAATGATCACGATGAGTGCAATGGTTATCTTGATGGTTTACTCATCGAATTAGGTAAGACAAAAACATACTCTAGTAAATAAATCATTATTAGTTTGCTGATTTTACTGCTAAAATGTAATATTATATTTTTAAACGTCTTTAACTTATAACTTTTTTTTTATATGAGGCTTACTGTTTCAATAGTCTTCTTAAGTTTACGATTGTGGTAACACCGCAACCAAACGAAATAAATATAAGTTGGCCAATGCAAATTACCAAATCAGACAATATAAGCGCTTATCAATATATATAATAAGGTCCACATATCCAAAGTAAAAATGTTAATGGTTTATAAAAGTTAATTTGGCATAGTCACCAAGTTTGGCAACATTAACTCGCTACAAGCCTCAAACCGCACTAATCTGAGCAGATTTCTGCATAATAGGTGGTCTTATTCGATTATTAAAAGAATCAAAAAATTCGGAAATTGAGTTCATATAAGAACGCCTCGATATTGTTGCTGGATACGTTAAGACTGTTAACAAAATTGCCGTGTTTTGGCTCGAAAAAACCTCTTGTAATAGATTCCACTCTTTGCTATGATTTTTGGAGCAGCGGTAATGTAACTAATTTTTCTTCAAAAATGAAGCCCGCAATAGTGTCAATGCTACAGATAGCATACATGTTAACCAAGCACTTTGGATGTGTGTGAGTTATTGGCTCAGCAGGATATCACTATGCACAACACACCTTATCCAACATCGATATTTTGCAGACTAAGTTCGATAATCGTTTAATCAGTCGTTTTGATAGCGAAAAAGTTATCATGATCAGTGCTCTATAATATATATCCCCATTTTGCTGATATCCGATTATTCAGTGGTGTGGGAGTTACATCTCACAGACTACCGAACTCAACTATTGCTTCTAATATGTTTTGTTTGCTTGTTCGGTATAAGTATAGCCTACAAAATGTAATGGTTTTAGTCATCTAAATGATCGAGGTATATTGCAAGAAAAATACGGTGATATTCTAGAGCGGTATGCTTGGATTTATATTAATATACCACCTTGATTAAAAAGTTCCCGGAAAACCGTAAAGTTACGTCTAAGTCAACAGATTTGAATTCTGTTTTTTTGTTAGGTTGTCACAACTGTGATAAACAATCCTACCAGAGTTTTATCGCCATTGCTTGACATTCTAAAAATGAATTTCAATTTGCAACAACGAGTTTGCATTGAATTTTGCGTTCAAAATGAATCAAATATTGCAAAACCTTTAAAAATCATGAGTTCTTCGAGGATGGCGAACGTAGGGGCGGGCCATCGCCATATAAAATAGATGAAAACATCGACAAAGTGAAAGAAGGGTTGGTCCTAAAGGATCTAAATTTCATCCAAAAAAGAGACCGCGTCGATATCGCCAAAGACATGATTTCCAAGGGTGAATTCGACTCAACATCCATCAAACGCATCATTCCTGTGGATGAGACGTGGGTTTATGAGTACTACATTCAATTCATGCGAGTGAGCGGAGAGCTCCGAATGAACAAAGATGGCGAACATTATAACGCACCGTTGCACATACGTGTAGTGCCATCATTATCCGTGAATTTTTGACCAAGAACGAAACGAATACCATCAAGCAGCCATGGAATTCTCCAAATCTGTCCTATTTCATAATTTTCTGGTTCTACTGTCTGGTTGGCGTTTGTATTTGGCCCTTCTAAATGCGCATATATTTCTTCTGTAACTATTCCTTGTGCAGTCGCTCCAATTTTTGTACACTATTTCTTTATGGGGAATGTGCTGAATAACAGCTCTTGGCCGAATATAAATCCGAATCGTTCTGGTTAAGTGGAACCGACTGTCGCGGGAAGGTCAGTCTTCTCCGTTGGCTTCGAGCGAATTACTTGTTCCTCCAATGGAGTTAGAAACGATATGTTGATGAACCAGCCTCGGTGTTCTCCAACCCAAAATCAATAACACAATGAATTTTGAACATCAGCTATCTTGCATTTTTACTTACCAGATTCATGAATTTACCATGTGTATGTATGTATTTAAATCTGAATATTATGAGCTTGCCCCTTATTATTTATACATAAGAACAAGTCTAAGTTTCAAATCTTTAAGTATAATTCAAAGCGGGCATTTAGTTTTTCAGTCTGGTACGAGAAGTTGTTATATAAGTATATAGGCTTTGTTGCTCGCGTACCCGCGACAACCACAGTAAGTTAAATAATTGAATAGGCAATAACTAGTGCAACCAACTTTATGCATTTGAACACATATTTTTAGTTTTATCTCTGAATGTTATATTTTTTGCAGAAATAAGAAGTTTGAGCCAATTTTGTTACATCATATTTTTGCATATTTGGTCGAATATGTTTTTTTTTTTAATTTGCTTAGTTTTATTGGTAACTCTGTTTTGCATATGCCACCTGTCATTATGTTACAAGTGAAAAACGGGAATAAAAATGGAATTTTAATAAACCAAGTTCCTAAGGGTGTTCTTTATAACTTGACATTTCAAATGTAATTTAGCAAAACCTGCTTTGGCAAGTTTCTGATAAGCTCAAATGCAAGGTAAAAAAGTATTAATTTTGATTTATAGAAATATCTATGCATATTTTTTTCTAGAATATGCCAAAAGTTAAACAGGAAAGATCTGCCAGGTTGTTCAAAAACGTTTCAGAATACCACGATCTCTAAAATGATGGTAAAATTCGATTTCGCAAGCTGTGCAATAAAGAAGTGTCCCATGAAAATTTACTCAGTATAAAACAATATACATGTACATACAAAGCGCCGGTCATGCTCAAATTAAAATGTCAGATTTCTATTTGCTTCAGCAAACCATATATCTTCCATCCATTCAACTTCTTAAACTTAAGCTAAGACTACCAAGCTTAAAGCAAATAGAAAAATTTCCTGTAGTTTAGCTACCGTAAAACCTACAGTTGCTGTTACTTAGTGTGCCATGTGCAAAACGCTCACACGCTTACCTTCTCAATGAAAGTCATTCGCGCTATTAAGGTGCCGGCTTCATTCATTCACTGTTGTTGTAGAGTATCATTTACAAAAGTTGCTCTTACTCTTACTAAAGCTTAATCACTGTGAGCGCGGTTAAGCGGAATCAAAAATTAGATGATGATAATAAGAAAAGGCACAGGAGCGGACTCAATGATGCCTTGAAAGGAGTTGCGGAGGTGGAACAGGTTTTGCCAATCTACTAATAATTTCCATCCTCAATATCGAAACGTCCGCAATTCGTTGATTAGGTCTTGTTTAGAGTAAAATTTCCAGGTAAACACGGTGATTTGTAGATGAAAACCAATGTACACATATCTAGTGGTGTTTTGTTGCTCTATAGGCATATATCGTCGCGCCACCTACTTTGCATTTGCAGAAACGGAAATATCTTTTGTTTTTATTGGGTCATCAGCGAAAAATTAAGACCGTTGTTCGTGCTTTTAACGTGGTTTGACATACAATATTCAGCTAATATAAACTATTATTTCATTGAAATACAGCTGAAATATATTACAATATGAATTGAACCCTAAGTGTACTTACTTTCGCGTATTTAGTGATTGAAAAGATAAACATTATAAAAGAGTTGTTTGTTAGTAACTTTTGAACGGAGAAAAAATAGTTGGCTCCTTCGATGTTTAGTCCTACGGTCAATACGCATCGCTTGGTACCTCTTTGACTTTTGCAGATTTTTAATTATAACTCGTTATTCCTTTAAAGACAACCTTGTCTTTTACTACCTTTTGGAAGAATTTAAAGCAAACCGTTAATTTAGAGGTAGGCCTGTTTGGGCTGGTTAAAGTGGTGATTTATCCAGAATCCAACTAGCACTTCCGCACTACTTTGTTGCTACATCCTCGCTACCAACTTGCATCCAGTCTGTGCGGTTTAAGAACCGTATTAGGCTGTTGTCGTCCAAACCAGACAGTCATTCGAGACACTGACTGCCGTGCGTCTCCAGGCGTACCGTTGTTTCATGTTTATCAATGTTGATGTTTGTTTTAGGTTGTAGGTGGGCCTGTATTGGTAACTTAATTTCTGTTGCCCGATTTATTCACTGGAATGATAGAGGCAATCTTTCCACTTCCAGTGCTACCTTTTTGTACCAACTCACGTTACTTTTTGGAATCAAACACACTCATAGACAATGACAGATATATGTAGCTTGTGACATCGGACGGACGGTCGGAAATTTTGCTTTAAAATATAAAGAGTATCTAGATTTATATCGAATCTCGATAATATTTATGTCGGAACTAAATGAGGTCAGAAGTAACGTATACCAGGTTTAGGCGAGCGTTGTTAAGTTCTTAACGGTATGCTTTTCGCTTGCGTCGAATTTTTTTTTCTTCATTTGTACCCTTTACAACAGAGATATAAGGTTTTTTGTTTTTTAAACAAAATACCAATACCAAACTACTTGTTTATGCTGCTGCAACACCAACCATTCCCACAATCGGTTCTACGTTACCTAAACGACCCGGCTTTATTTCCTTCCAAGGACTGTCACTCCAGCAGCATTCCCCGTACATGTATGGGGAATGTTTATGCTGCAACAACAACAAAACAAAACTACTTTAAACAAAATCTAATACGTGTACCAAGTTTCATTTAAGCATATTCATTTTTGTTCGAGTTATCGTACGCACGGACGGACGGAGAGATGGCTAAATTGACTCCTCTCATCATAACTTTACATTTGACTAAAAGTAATCATCTCGGACATTTGCTAACCTTATCATATTATTAATAATATTATATAAGCCTCAATTTAGAGTGCGGTTGTTTCGAACTTATGGTTCATTTACCAAAGAAAACTTAACATAAAAAAGTACGTGAAATTTAATTGCAGTTAATTATGAATATTCCATATTAGGTTTGCCGTTTACGCACTTAGCGAGTCCTATGCCTGAGTTCTACCGCAGGAAAAAACCATTGCCACGTGGTGTGGCAAATCGCAGAGCAGCAATTCACTGGTTACGACAGCGGAGTATCACGAATGGGATTCTGTATTTTGGTGATGATGACAATACATATGATTTGAAATTATTTTCTGAAATACGAAGCACACAACGTGTTTCCATGTTTCCAGTGGGCTTAATTGAAGAGTATTCCGTTAGTGGACCAGTTGTTCGAAGCGTAAGTATTTAATAGTATTGCTTGTTTCTTAATTATTTATGGGGTTGTTTAATAGGGTAAAGTAGTTGGATTTCTCGATTCTTGGGTAGCGGAAAGGCGATGGCCAGTAGATATGGCCGGCTTTGCAACAAATCTGGCATATATGGCCGAACACCCGAACGCTAGCATGCCTTACAAACCGGGCTACGAAGAGGATCTTTTTTTACGTAGCATTAGGTTGGAATTGAGTGTAATTGAACCAAAAGCACGTAATTGCACTGAAATACTTGTTTGGCATACGCAAACGAAAAGCCGTGAGCGCAGCACTCTAAGAATCAATAGCAAATATCTCGATAATCGTTCTAATCTTGGCTCTCTTATGAAATCATTGGAAGTAATGGGTGTTGCAAATGTCTCAGATAACGAAGGTATTTATAGCACTGTTCAATAATCCAATTTTTTTATGTATCTATTTTCCAGGCCAAAATGCTGTTATAAGCAGGAATGGGAAGACAAAACCAATAAGTTATTTTTTAAGTTGAATTTTAGTTTACGTAGATCTTTGAACCATATGTGTCTGTGTATAAGGGTCCCTGAGCTCAAATACTCAATAAAATTGTAAGGAATATATAAGTATTTATTTCATTTCAATAAAATTATAATCAATTGGAAATAGAAGTATATTCAGGAGCCGGTAAATTAATACATCCTGAATAAAATAATTCTAATGTCTATCTTAAAATTCAAAGATATAAAAATAGTTAAAAGAGTTATCATAGTGTTAAACGAAAGTACAAAATATAATATTTATAGCTTGTTTCGGCAATATTGTGTCTCAACTATAAGATCTAGCATCAGCAGACAAAAACTGATCATAATGTATGCAGTGCATCCGCTAACACACAGTTCCCTTGCTACAAAACTGGACATCAGGGATACCAAAAGGGATTTGTGATTCTAAAACCCAAACCTCGTGCAGCCGAATTGCGCGTCATAATAAAATTATAAAAAAAATCTCGGTTTATTTTGTTAATTGGCGCCAAACGCAGGGCACTTGGAGCAAAAATATGTTTGACAGCTATTCAAGAAAAAACGTGAGAAAAAGCGAAAAATTTTAAACTCATAAATTGTCAGTCAAATATTATTGGAGAACAATATATAAAAAAAATATTTAAATTAAATACCGGATGTATTAAACAAAGTTGATCGGTAAAATGAGGAGCTAACCCACAATCTTTTTTAAATTGATTGAATTTGCAGATTAAAATTGATTGAAAAGTGCTATTTTATGTACAGATAAGCTTCTCATTTTGCTTGTATGCTAGTTCGTAAGAGAGTATAACTTATTGTAAAAAGTATGAAATAAAACAGAGCGTTATGAGCGATTGAGGTGAACGGATCGTCTTTTTATTCCAACAGTCTCTAAACGGCCCACAAAAAATCAATTGCGTAAACTGTTCGCTCCAATACAAAAAACTCTTGTGACCTACTTAACATGCAATTCACACGCATATGCTCTTGCATACGCTCTTATTTTGTATAATTAGAATACGTAAATAAAAATAATGGAGTTTTTTATGAATATTTTCCTTTATAATTTCGACGGTAATTTTATATTGGAAATGACAAAGAAAATAATGATGCAATTGTGTTGCAAAGTTTTTGTGATGTCGATTTTGTCAGAATTTCACATTGAACGTGATAATTTACAAAATCGTGCAACACAGCGGTTGTGGTTGCAGCTCGAAGAAGCTCGGTTTTTTTGAGAAACGCTTTTTCATAGCAGAAATGCACTCGGAAGCTTGCCATTGCCTGTCGAGGGGCGACCGCTAGAAAAAACTTTTTCTATAATTTGGTGTTCCATGAAAAAGTGATATTTTCAGAACTTCCTTGGTGAAGAAGGAAATAATTAAATATGATTGTTAATTAACTCACACTGTTGCTATATTCAGATCAAGCTAACCAAACATCGAAAGACTTCATTTGAAAAATAGAGTTAAAAGAGAAAATCAAAATCAGATAGATTTTTTGAGTGACAATTAGAAAAGCCAAAATGTATTATTTATTATAATAAGTACTTAACAAAATACGCATAAGGGGCACCCAACGTTAGGTGGCTCAGACATATGGACATTTATTTTTGTTTTAAATGAAACACATATGAAATTGTTACAATAGGTCTGATTCTATAACAACTAAATTCCAAAATAGCTAAATTGATGGAAAGAAAAAAGATCTGGACACGTCAGTAAAGTTTTGCAATGTTTTTACAACGATACCTGGCATTGACTCGTGATGTCTAGGATGCAAAGGTTAACCGGCTCCAGCGAATTTGAAGGAATCAGCTCAGTGGTTTGTTTACAACAGGGTCGACAAAAACTATTGATCATGTCGAAAAAATCAACGCAGCCACTGCTTATGTTACTTCGTCGTCTGAAGGACTGATCGGAAGAGAGCAAGAATACGAGAGAAATAAGCGGGTACAATTATGATGTTAAACTCCCTATGAAGTAGCAGCCAATATATTTGCTTTGGATATTTTTTTCTTGTACATTCTTGTACAGCTTTTACTCTGTATTGAGTATTTTTATTATATTTATACTATTTTAATAAGTTAGAGCTTACGTAAAAAATAAAAATAAAACAATCACGAAATGCCAGGTTTCAGCGAGAAAGACAGTTTCGGTCTTGAATTATTTTTTCCTAGTATCATTTTTTGTTCCTCTTTGACGCGTTTTTCCTCTTCCTTGCGCATTCGCTGACGTTTTTCTTCCATTAGGCGTTGCTCTTCAATCATAGCTAAACGTTCCTCTGCCTACAAAGTAAGGAAAGCAATTTTTGAAAATGTAATCAAAGTTTGAGAAATGTGTAAGTTAAAGTTACAGGCTAAAGTAATTTATTCGTATAGCTCAAGTATATTAAAATTTTATATACGACATCTAAAATAAGCTAAAAATTCATTATATGTATATACAGTCAGCGTCAAAATAATGTGTACTCCAAATATTGACAAATTTTTATTATTTTTTTAATTTCAATTATTTTTTTATAGAACTATAATTTATACTACAGCAAAAACCATATAACGCAAAGTTTCAAACTTTGTACAAAATGTATACAAATTCGGCGAATTTTCATCAAAATTTTAAACTTTTTAATCAGAATTTCGGGAAAATTTTCGAGTATGCAGTTTTTTACTCCATTGAATTTTATTACTGCAGTGTTAGTATTAGGGTAAGGCTTTCTCAAGTGGGCCTCAAAATTACCAAAGTGAATATTTTGCGATGAAATTCAGCCAGGACTGAGTTCTATCATCCAGAAGCACTCTCAGAAAATTTTGTTGTAAAATTCGAAATAGTTTTTTTTTTATTAACTATCGAAGTTTTTTGCAGCGCTTGAATAATTATCACATTTCTCGTAAAGTAAGTATCCGATTACAACGATTTTTCAACTGCAGACTGATAAAGGATGATATTTTCAAAAAACGTTATTTTTGTTCCGAAACTTGATGTTTTGTTGTTGTAAATATTTTTTTTTAATAAACAATTAAAAATGTAACTAATTTCTGCGCCTCTGGGATGAAAATTTTTTAAGGATATTAACGTAATAAACATCTGTGCATTTATGTATGGAAAAAAATGCGTGCAATTCGAAAAGGATTAATTACAATTAATTTTTTTGTGCCAGAATGCGCGCTTCGACTTACGCGGACACGCACGAACACACAAACGGCGACTCGCGGGCGGCTTGTGAAAAACCGTGTTTCGGACACATCTCAACGCAATATGCTTCCGTAAGATCAGTTTTGCCGACTTTTCCATTACTGGTGTTTACTTGTTTTTAAAGATTGGCCATATAAATAATTTACGTATAACAGAATTTGCGCTTTGACTGTCGCGGAAATGCGTAATGATAATTAAATCAAATGTATTCAAAGGAATGTATAAGCTGTCATGGAAGGTTTCATATATATGTACTTCTTTATTGCTAACGTTTAAGCTTACATATCAGATCTATACATTGTAAGTTCAGTCAGCAGATGCCCTTAAAATTTCTCGCTGAAAAACAACAACAATTCAGGGACGGACACAAAAAATGAAACAGATATAGAAAGTTATACAGATATCGCATATTCATTTGTTATTTCGAGAAAAAATTAAAATCATTCACGCTTTTTACACTTTTCATGTAGTTTGTTTTTACATAATGGGTATAATTTTAGATTGATCGTGGGCTGAAAATATTTCGCACTCGATGGAATTTTTATCTTTCGGAATAAAATAATGGAACTGCCTCGTATTTTTCAAAGTTTGCGCTTTGGAATAGCGCTTTTTCAACTTACTAGAGTGATTTTCATGTTTATTACAGTAATCAAAATTAATTTTCTTAGAATTGACTTTTGCCCAATCATACAACTGTTTCGGTCCCGTAATTTTCACCGGGATTTTATCTCGCAAGCTTGCATGGTACGCATCTCTCTTTATAGCACCACCAATACCATCGCAGGCACCTTTCCCATGTGCAGAGGCAAAAAAGTGCCACTCGGCATCGATGCGAATGAAACCTTCCATGACAGCTTATACATTCCTTTGAATACATTTGATTTAATTATCATTACGCATTTCCGCGACAGTCAAAGCGCAAATTCTGTTATACGTAAATTATTTATATGGCCAATCTTTAAAAACAAGTAAACACCAGTAATGGAAAAGTCGGCAAAACTGATCTTACGGAAGCATATTGCGTTGAGATGTGTCCGAAACACGGTTTTTCACAAGCCGCCCGCGAGTCGCCGTTTGTGTGTTCGTGCGTGTCCGCGTAAGTCGAAGCGCGCATTCTGGCACAAAAAAATTAATTGTAATTAATCCTTTTCGAATTGCACGCATTTTTTTCCATACATAAATGCACAGATGTTTATTACGTTAATATCCTTAAAAAATTTTCATCCCAGAGGCGCAGAAATTAGTTACATTTTTAATTGTTTATTAAAAAAAAATATTTACAACAACAAAACATCAAGTTTCGGAACAAAAATAACGTTTTTTGAAAATATCATCCTTTATCAGTCTGCAGTTGAAAAATCGTTGTAATCGGATACTTACTTTACGAGAAATGTGATAATTATTCAAGCGCTGCAAAAAACTTCGATAGTTAATAAAAAAAAAACTATTTCGAATTTTACAACAAAATTTTCTGAGAGTGCTTCTGGATGATAGAACTCAGTCCTGGCTGAATTTCATCGCAAAATATTCACTTTGGTAATTTTGAGGCCCACTTGAGAAAGCCTTACCCATTAGGAAAGCGCAAGTTTCAAGTGGCCCAAAAATTACGTTGATTTTTTTAAATTTTTTTTTGCTGACGAGTTGGGTGTTTTGCTCCATATAACGAATGCTCGAAATTTCAATTTTCAAATATGTAGCGAATGCAACTCAATAGATACTCCAAACCTAGTCACCCAGTTCTGGATAAAAACCTCTGCAATGGTTTGCTAGAGCGTTCATTTCTAGCCACTTACTGAAGTATTCCAACGATCACATATTTGTTACCGGAGTCACTAGTTATAAACGGACCCGCTACATCTATGGCTCCTCGCTCAAATGGTGAACCCAAGTTATATTGCTGTAGTCTTCCACAACTTCTCTTCTTTGGACCTTTCGCTACCATACACTGCGTGTAATTTCGAATTTATTTGGTAACTGATTCTCTGCAATCTACCCAGTAAAACCGCTGCATAATCTTCTCTAGATGACCTCCGTTTCGCCCATTGTGGAATTCCTCTAACACGGATGCACTTCAGGATTTAGGAACTCTGATCAGATTACGGTAATGATTTCCGTTTTCGCTTTCCTAATTAATTTCGCATTAATTACGTTAATACTATTTCATTGCCTCTAATATGCCTTAACCACTTAAATTTCAGATGTCTCTCTCTAGTGTCTTTTTCGTTTTTATGATATTTTCCAGGTCAACACCAGTCAATTTACTTCTTATCGAACTTGGTTCTCACTCATCAACTGCAACTGCATTGATCTGATGTTAATTATCCACTCGGGTCTCTCGACCTTAGGACGATGCTTATTCTCTATAGAACAAGTTCGCAGAGATAGTGCATCAATATTTCTATGATGTTACCTCATACGATGTTTGAGATGCTTTCTCTCCTAAGATCTTATGCTTCTTTCTACCTGAGCTCTTGCCTTGGCTACATATGTCCCTCCCATCGTACCGCATACGTCAAATGTCCTACACACTCAATCTCTGTCGCATATCCCGGCAAGGTCTCATTTGTCCACTGTAAGCGATTCGTCAGTTCCGTCTACTTGCAGTACTTCGACAGCGAATACCCTGACCGAGACAACCAATGCAGCAACTTTATCAGCAGTTGTTTCGAACTGGAACTTATATATCGGGAATGATACAGTGCCGACGAAGGGTGGAGTTTTTACTTTGTGACCACTGTTTGAAATATTCGGACGATTCAATGGCATTTGCGAAGATAGTTGTCTATTCCTGGGGAAGGTCCTACATTATCTGTCTTCTCTTCCACTTTGGTCAATGATTCCTCATCTTCCAGCTGGAAGTGGTTGTAACTCTGCTTTGTTTCCTGAAGTTGATAAGCCGCGCTGAATCATAAGTTCATTCAACTTTGCCATGTTTATTTTGAGGATGCAGTTTCATAGGACTTTGTTCAACAATGCCGCTTCTGACACTAATTGTTACGTGTGTATCCAACACAAGCTCACGTCTGATTACTTTGTGCGTATGTACCTCTGCTTATATACCTGTCCTTAATACCTATCGTAACTTTCAGATTTGGCAACTCTTATCTTCTGGCTTTGTTCTGTATTGTCATCCGATGTCAAGGCGTATTCATGTTTTTTTTTGTATCTCATTCGCTCGGTTTTTGTGGCCAGTTAATCCTGGAACTTTCGTGTTTGCCACAATAAGTATGTGTATAAGTGAGGCGCTTAAGGCAAGCTTCTCGCTTCTGTTTATAATTGAAATAAAAATTCCGCTTCAGCCATATTGCTGTGACCGACTAAACTAAGCGTTCTTTTTATCATATATATAACTTACTAATTACACAACGATGTTTAAGGTAAATTTGAAATTTCCATACCAATTTTCGTTGAGCCTCTTCGATTCTTCGATTGTTTTCCGCAAATATACCTTCCAGCTCCTCTCGCTTCTTTTTCTCAAATTCCTATAAAGAAATAGAATTTTTTAGTTAGTACATGGAATACATTTTTATAACTCATATAGGTATAGTAACCTTAATGACTAACTTTTCACTTTCTTAAATCATTCATGTGACAGACATACTAAATAAAAACAGATCCTGGAATTTTTTTTTTTTTTTCAATTTATAGCGTGAACTAGACATGAAAGACCATGTCTATAACTGAATTTGACAGCATAAAAAATAAAAAATGTATAAATTCAGGCGAAATCAAGCAAAACCAATTTTTAAATCCAAAAATCCCATTGTTGCTCTTCTATTGTTGTTGACACACAAAAAAACCAAAGTCACAGCTAAGGTTATACACAAAATAAAACCATATTAATACTCATCACAACTACTACTGAAACTTCTCTCTTTTCAATAACATATGACATATGCCAAGGCGAATGGACTAAACGTGATAGCATTGGAGCTTGTTGTATCTTGTTTTTGTAAAAGTGACTGTCAACACCCGCGCACTCGCTTGTCGGCACCCACGTCACTGTTGACAGATATACTCTCGAGGTTGTAAAGACTACGTTCATTTAGGAACCAGCATTAATACCGATAACAATGGCAGCCTGGAAATCCAACGAAGAATCTCTCTTGCCAACAAGTGCTACTTTGAACTAAGTAGGCAACTGAGTAAGAAAGTTCTCTCTCGACAAACAAAACTAACACTCTACACGGCTCTCATCATGCCCGTCCTAACGTATGGCGCAGAAGCGTAGACGAAGACAATATCCGATGAAGCGTCGTTTGAAGTGTTTGAGAGAAAGATTCTACGGAAGATTTTTGGACCTTTGCACGTTGGCAACGGCGAAAATCGCAGGGGATGGGGCGATGAGCTGTATGAGCTTTACGACATAGACATAGCGCAGCTAATAAAGATCCAGGGGCTACGCTGGCTGGGTCATGTCGTCCGAATGGATACAAACGTTCTGGTCCTGAAAGTATTCGATGCGGTACCAGCTGGTGGTAGCAGAGGAAGGGGAAGGCTTCCTCTGCGTTGGAAAGATCGGGTGGAGAAGGACTTGGCTTCACTTGGTGTGTCCAACTGGCGCCGGTTAGTACGCGCGCTTTGTTAAACTCTGCCAAAATCGCGTACAATTAAGAAGGAAGGAAAAATACTTGTGAAAAGAAATAGAAGAAACAAAATCATTGCAATCTTATTTTGTTATTCATTATATAATATAATTATATGTTCAAATTTAAATTTTTTGCTGTACATATGTTTTTAAATTTAGTTATTTGTACCAGCTTGACATCTTTGGAACTCTCGGGCTGATTACTGCGTGCCTTCGGGTCTGCTTGATCGCGCACCCGATATTTATGAGGAGGCAATACAAACAGTTAACACAGTGCGTGCTTTTACTCAAGTTTTCGATGAATACGCCCAATTTGAGGAGGACGCATATTATGACGTTATTAACACTAACCGTACCGCGCCCGGTCAATTGACCGGTTACAAAATTTAATTTAAAGATATAAACTGACTATTTGTTCCTTGGTTAATTTAACTTTATATAAATTCATATATTATCAAATTTAGCAATTTTCCCTTTTTTGTATTTGATTTATGTATTTATTTAAAAAAAAAAAAAAACAGTTATTTCAGAACCGGTCAATTGATACGTGATACACCGGTGCGGTTAGTGTTTAATCAACGCATCGAGATTGTGGCAAACGATCCACATGCCACTGAAGAAGAATATCGTAAATGAATTTATCAGTTCTCTCCTCACCATAATTACTCCATTATACTCGTACTCAGTATTACTAACATCACAAACCAATGATCACAATAAACAGAATAATACACAACTCGTCACAGTTAAACGTATGCTATTGAGCTTCTTCTTCTACAGAAAAACCTAACAATAAATAATTTCCATTTTCATTTTCTTACAATCAAACAAAACTAACTAAAACAACTGATAACGGCAACGACGACAGCTACTAATAATTATAAAAGAACAAAATCACAATATGATATGTAAACAAGAGCGTAACATCTACTACCCTATCAATTTCATTGGGTTTTTTGTAGTCTAGACACGAACGTACATAAGAGCAAAACAGGGCATTGGTATCCTAATAAAAAAATATTCCACATCAAGCATTCACTTTTAATTATTCCATATATGTATACATACACATAGGTTTGAGGTACACCTTAGCGCTAAAGTGATTGAATTCAATAGTTATATACCATCGACACCAATATACAGGGTGAACGATATGAAGTGTTATCTACTTCACACTGCTTGTATCTGTAAAACAGCTCACGACATGAACGTCAAAATTGTGCTAATGACAGTTCAATATATTGTTTATAAGCCATTAAAAGCATTTGTGTCTCAGTTCTGTTGATTTTTTTTCTGTGATGGAGTTCAAACGTAATAGTGTGATTGCGTTATATTTGGCTGGAAAATCACAACCAGCAATTGTTCAGTCACCTCAAAGTGAATAAAATGTTTGTTTATCGCACTATAAAACGTTACAATGATACTGGTAGCATTGCAAAACGCTATGGAGGTGGACCAAAAAAAAAACGCAACAACGCCAGAAATGGTTCGGAAAGTGAAGGCTCGACTTGAACGAAATCCACGTCGAAGTGCAAGAAAAATGGCCAAAGAACTGAAAATATCGCAAGACAGCATTCGACGCATATTGTAAAATGAGCTCAAATTCAAGGCTTACAAGTTCCAAAAAGCACACGATCTTTCACCCCAGCAAAAAAAAGTTCGGTGCGAAAGAGCAAAGGAGTTTTTGCGCTTGCACGAACGTGGCGAATTTCCTAACATTGAGTTTTTTGATGAAAAAAATTTCCCAATTGAGCAGTTCATATACACTTAAAACGCTCATACGAGAATTTAAGCCTACGTATGGCCATCGAAGCAATTCCCCATCGCAAGTAATGGTTTGGGCCGCAATGACCGCTAATGGACGCTCTCCAAACGTTTTTATCGAGCCTGGTGTTAAAGTGAATGCGACTTTTTATCGGGAAAATGTTTTAGAAGCTGCTTTAGAGCCGTGGACACGCAAACATTTCGGTCGTAGACCATGGACGTTCCAACAGGACTCGGCACCGTCTTATAAAGCTCGTGTGAACCAAGAATGTTCCACACTTCATTTCGTCCACACAATGGCTTTCGAATTCGCCAGACGCAAATCCGATGGACTATTGCATCTGGTCTATTTTGGAGAGCAAGGTGAGGACTAAAAAATATGCCAGTATGGATGCGCTGAAAAAAGCGATTATACGAGAATGGGCCAAAATACTTCAAGATCACATTCGTGCAGCATGCAACTCATTTTTTGACCGTTTGAAGGCTATAGTCAAGGCAAAAGGCGGTCATATCGAGCTAAAGTGAATATATGTTAAAATTATAATCATTTTTGAACACTTTTGTCTTTGAAATCAATAAAAACTTATTTGACACCAAAAAATTATGATGTTTTGAATAGGTAACACTTCATATCGTTCACCCTGTATACTCTTCTTCTTCTTAATTGGCGCGATAACCGCTTACGCGATTTTGGCCGAGCTTAACAAAACGCGCCAGTCGTTTCTTTCTCGTGCTAACCGGCGCCAATTGGACACACCAAGTGAAGCCAAGTCCTTCTCCACCTGATCTTTCCAACGCAGAGGAGGCCTTCCTCTTCCTCTGCTACCACCAGCTGGTACCGCATCGAATACTTTCAAAGCCGGAGCGTTTGTATCCATTCGGACGACATGACCCAGCCAACGAAGCCCCTGGATCTTTATTCGCTGCGCTATGTCTATGTCGCCGTAAAGCTCATACAGCTCATCGTTCCATCGCCTGCGATATTCGCTGTTGCCAACGTGCAAAGGTCCAAAAATCTTACGCAGAATCTTTCTCTCGAACACTCCAGGCGTCGCTTCATCGGATGTTGTCATCGTCCACGCTTCTGCGCCATACGTTAGGACGGGCATGATGAGAGTCTTGTAGAGTGTTAGTTTTGTTCGTCGAGAGAGGACTTTACTGCTCAGTTGCTTACTTAGTCCAAAGTAGCACTTGTTGGCAAGAGAGATTCTACGTTGGATTTCAAGGCTGACATTGTTATCGGTGTTAATGCTGGTTCCTAAATAAACGAAGTCTTTTACAACCTCGAAATTATAACTGTCAACAGTGACGTGGGTGCCGATACGCGAATGCGCCGACTGTTTGTTTGAAGACAGGAGGTACTTCGTTTTGTCCTCGTTCACCACCAAACCCATTCGCTTTGCCTCTTTATCCAGTTTGGAGAAGGCAGAACTAACAGCGCGGTTGTTAAGGCCGATGATATCAATATCATCGGCATACGCCAACAATTGTACGCTCTTATAAAATATTGTGCCTGAGCGATTAAGTTCTGCGGCTCGTACGATGCTCTCCAACATCAGGTTAAAGAAGTCACACGACAGCGAGTCACCCTGTCTGAAACCTCGTTTGGTATCAAACGGCTCGGAGAGGTCCTTCCCAATTCTGACGGCGCTGCTGGTGTTGAGCAACGTCATCTTACATAGCCGTATTAGTTTTGCGGGGATACCAAATTCAGACATAGCGGCATACAGGTAACTCCTTTCCGTACTGTCGAATGCAGCTTTGAAGTCGACGAAAAGATGGTGTGTGTCGATTCTCTTTTCATGGGTCTTTTCCAAGATTTGGCGTATTGTGAATATTTGGTCGATGGTAGACTTTCCAGGTCTGAAGCCACACTGATAAGGTCCAATCAGTTGGTTGACGGTGGGCTTCAGCCTTTCACACAATACGCTCGCTAGAACCTTATAGGCGATATTTAGAAGACTAATCCCGCGGTAATTGGCACAAATTGCAGGATCGCCCTTCTTATGGATTGGGCAGAGCACACTTAAATTCCAATCGGCAGGCATGCTTTCATCCGACCATATTTTGCATAGGAGCTGATGCATGCACCTTACCAGCTCCTCGCCGCCATGTTTGAATAGCTCAGCCGGCAGTCCGTCGGCGCCCGCGGCTTTGTTGTTCTTTAGCCGTGATATTGCTATTCTCACCTCGTCATGGTCGGGTAGCGGAACTACAATTCCGTCGTCAACGATTGGGGTATCGGGATCTTCACATTCTCTATGACATGCGTAGCTGTCACTGTTTAACAGGTTCGAGAAGTGTTCCCTCCATAATTTAAGATTGCTCTGTACGTCAGTCACCAGATCGCCGTCTTTGTTCTTACAGGAAAACGCCCCGGTCTTAAAACCTTCTGTAAGCCGCCGAACTTTCTGGTAGAATTTTCGGGCGTTGTTCCTATTGGCCAGCATCTCAAGTTCCTCGCACTCACGTATTTCGGCCTCTCGTTTCTTCTGTCGGATAATACGTCTCTCTTCCTTTTTCAGCTCTCTGTAGCGATCCCACATGGCTCGCGTTGCGCCCGATCGCAGCGTGACTCTATAGGCGGCATCTTTTCTTTCGGCGGCAGCATGACATTCCTCGTCGTACCAATTGTTTTTTCGGGCTCGCCGGAATCCGATTTCTTCTTCGGCGGCGGTACGTAGGGAACGAGAAATGTTGCTCCATTGCTCGCGCATGCCGGTGTGTTGGCCAGTGCTCTCTGAGAGCAGGAGTGAGAGTCGAGTGGCGAATCTTCTGGCTGTCTGTTGTGATTTCAGCTTTTCTGCCTGTATACGCCCAATTATAATGACTAGCATCTTCAACTCCCGCAACTTGCACGATGTATACTTTAAGTACTAAATAATGGTTCACACACGATATCGTTATATCATAAGGGGGCGTCCATAAATTACGTGAGGTGTTTTTTTCAATTTTCTGTGACCTCCCTCCCCCCCTGGTGAGATGTCGTGGGATTTTATTCAACCCCCTCCCCCATCCCCCAATCTCACGTGAGATTTTTCAAAATGTGGGTTTCTTATGTGAACGCGTTGGATTGTTATTGTAAAAAGAAAAAAAAAGTTGCTTCGTGCTTTTATTTACGACTAGTCAAGACTAGTAATCAATATTGCTGAGAGTTATAAGTGTAATAAAAATTTAACAATAGAAGACTTAAATCGTAACTACTGCGATTAAAAAAAGAATATCTACTCTAATTCAGTCCATGGAGAATGATGCGCGGTTTCAAGAGAGACTATTGGGACCAACATGTCCATATGATTTTCAGTAAAATCATGTGCTCCTTCAACTTCGTTCTAATCTAGCCACTCTAAGCCGTTGACGCTTGCGCACAGTAACTCATTAGCTCGTCTTGTGACAATCCGTGAGGGTCGCACTTTGCGGAACATACGCGCTTGCTTAGCTGGTGCAGTGTGAGCTGCTCTCCTGTGCTCTGCAGCTCTTGTGATAGATGCGAAGTAAATACCGCATGTACTGTAGCATATTTTCTCTAAATCATCACGTATACTTGGGCAATAGAGATCAATAGGCGTGCTGATGAAGGCATTCAGCGGTTGAATCGGTACGCGTATTAGAAATGGAGCAAATGATTTTCCGTCATGTTCTTTAAAGTCCGGAATTGTCAAACGTCAACCTGAGTGATAGGGCGTTCGGCTCATAGTGGCGCGAAAACAACCGACGGGCTACACTGTACCGCAAATTAAGATTAAATTGAGCTATTTGGTATAAAGCAAATATGGTGGTTTGACAGTAGTAATGTATAACGTCGAAGTATGAATGAAATTATTTTCTTTATGGACGCCCCCTAACCGATAACGCGATAACCACACAGACTCACTTCAAAATTGAGAACAGTTCAATATCGGCGAAATTCAAAGCTAACTAAGCTGATTGGAACAAGTATAATACCAATAGCATTGAGCATTTCCCTTTCGCAACTACTTATGATGCTTGCAGCAAAAATTACCACAGCTATTGAAACGGCTCCGTCTATTTATAAATCCCTCATATTAAGCCGCAGTGTCTTTAAGGACAAAACTTATCGAACTCTTAAAGGAATATTGAACAATAAGAATCGATATATTATGAGTTTCAAGTACAATATAATTTAGAACACAACTTTTTAAATGAAAATTATGACTTCCATATATAACGCTGATCATCTAGCTAATAATGATCATATCGGACGATATAATATAACATTCCTGCTGTGAATGAGGTTCTGTTGGTTGATGAGGATAAGGGAGCAAGAGACTTTATTTGCTTTGCCACAGTGGTGAACTTCGAATTTCTGAATTACATCGAACGTCCGATCCTCTTCAGTATCGCCTGATGTTTCCATCACGAGATAATCGATATCACCTCAATATTACACATCAAAACATTTCTCATCATATCGTGTATGCAATACTATTCTTATCATTTTATGGTTAGAGCAAATAGTTTGAATCACCTGCTTTTCTTTAAAAATTTGCTCAATGTTCTATTGATACGATAGCAAATATGATAACCGAAAGTTAAAAAACATCCGGTGTAAAAAGACATTTACGCGCGGATGAGTACATACATCTAAGAATACATTAAACTACGACAGTAACATAAATGCTAAAAACTTTGGACAGAAAGTTATACTTCCTTCGACATTTACCGGATCATCTCGATATATGTGAGAAAAAACTCAGGATATTATGAGATTTACCTGCAATCTCTGGCAAGAAATTAAAAAGGAGCTTTTTGATAAGAAAAAGTCTTATAATCACCATAAAATAAGAGTTATTCATCTTAAAATGAAAAGGCTTGTGTACATAATTACAACACAATTTTTTTTGACGATATTACATGTCACATTCTCACAGTAGATTGCAAAAACGGCGTTACCACATTGCCATATTCTTTTATGGCTAACAACCAAACTATCTGATAAAGATCATGATCCGTTGTTATTTGATTTTTCTTGAAAATATGGTGCATGGTCCATGTTTAAAACATAATATGTCGTCCTCTTGCTTACAAGAAGTTGAGTATTTTAGTGGAAGTATATTCAACTTAGATTTAACTTTTGTTATAAAAAGTTGCATTTCCCGTACAACTCATAATAAGTCAAATTTATATTATATATATAGGTATATATATAATTGGCGCGTACACCCTTTTTGGGTGTTTGTTCGAGCTCCTCCTTCTATTTGTGGAGTGCGTCTTGATGTTATTCCACAAATGGAGGGACCTACAGTTTCAAGCCGACTCCGACGGCAGATATTTTTATGAGGAGCTTTTTCATGGCAGAAATACACTCGGAGGTTTGCCATTGCCTGCCGAGAGGCAACCGCTATTAGAAAAATGATTTTCTTAATTTTGGTGTTTCACCGGGATTCGAACCAACGTTCTCTCTGTGAATTCCGAATGGTAGTCACGCACCAACCCATTCGGCTACGGCGGCCGCCGTTATTATATTTTATATAGGGTAGTCACTGGAGATGAGACCCGTAAGCAAAGCCAACGGTGACCGGAAAAGGTGGGGACAGCTCAACAAAGACGGGGATGTCACAAACTGCAGACAACGCTGTCCTGGAGCGGCCACGTTCACACTTTTTCTGTATGTAACCCGGACTCGCAGAAAGCTTAAGAAGGCTTTCATAGAATTAAATATTAAAAGATATTAAGAGTGAAATAGTTGTTAGTAATGCATTGACTGGATGAAACAATGGAGTTCTCTAGAAAATGTTATGAAAATGCTTTTATTGAAAACTAGATGAGGTTAATTTTTTGTAAGAAGGAAAGATCGAAAGTGGGTAAAGGGCCTCCTGAATTTATTCAGGAAATTATACATTCTGTTCGATTTGTGATTTCTATAAAAACCTATAACTGAAAGACAATAAAGTAAATACAGGCTAAAATAGCTGCAGCATTTCCATTACCTCAATCTTTAATCTTAAAATCTACTCTTTTTCTATTTTCGTAAGACAGTAGCTGTTGCTGCTCGTGACCTACCGATATTAGGTACTGGGTTCAAGACCCCCTGAGGACATAAATTAATAAAAGACATTTAGAACTTTAGGGCTCGTTCCCACGACAGTCGGTTCTACGTAAACGGAACGACCCGGATTTATATCCGGCCAAGGACTGTCACTTCAGCGGTATTCCTGTATATGCACGGGGATGTTTATGCTACTACAACAACAACAACAGAACTCTATAGACCTACCAAAATTTGGGAAATTAAGGATATATTATGTAAAATGCATGTACCTCGCGGTGTCGGGCTTCCTCACGAATCTGTTCGCGTTGCTTTTCCAATTCGTACATTAACTCCAGCTCCATTTCGGATTTCGCTACTTCTACACGGCGCAGTACCTCCTTTTCAATTTCATCCTTACGCCTTATTAACTCAGCTTCTACTCGTTTTTTTACCAGTAGCTCAATGCGCTTACTGGTTTCGTCTTTAATTATCTAAAAAACAAAAAACACGTAGAAGCATTAACCGTATTTCGAAATATCCTATTAAACTTAATTATAAGCATATAGTTTCCCTATGAGGTGTTGATGAACGAGTTCAAAAATTAAAAGCGAATTCTTAAACTAAGTAAAATAAGGGTGTAACAGATGTTAACGTTCTAGAAAAACAATGAAACAATAAGTCTTTGCAAATTTCATTTTCTCAACATCAAAATATACAGGCGCATCTACTTTAAATAAGAATCAGGAACCCGTGTCAAAAAAAATTGGTTTAATCAAAACTAAGGGCTTATATTTGTTCTATTACTATTATTACTTCTTTACATTTTTATAGTATTATATTGTAATTATTAATTATATGCGTGTAAAAAAATAACTGTCGCACCTTTTTTTATAACAACGGTATTAATTTAACAACGGCTTTATTTTATAAAACAGTACATCGTTAATAAATATATATATTATTTAAGACAAATTTGACTCAATTATTTCACCTTTGGTTTTTTGACTCAAACTGTTGAGAAAACTTTCACAGGCGGCATTTTTCCAAATTTTTAAAAATTGATTTTTGAAACTATTCAAAGTTATGTTGTTTAAGTTCTCAAGTTTGCTAAGAATATAGCACCAATTGCTACAATCGATTGTGTTTAAGTCTGGAGAAAACAAAGATCATTTTTCAGCTTATATGAAACATGAAAAATTTTCGCGACACAGCAGAATTATATATTTCCAAACATCTCCATTGCGTGACGTTTCAAATGATCTATTTAAACATTGTTTATAGCATATTCCGCTTTTATTTTGACGCCATAATTATAAAATGCGCGGTCTGGTGGCTAATTTCTACGAATCCGTTCACGTACACCTGCAATGTCTTCTTAGCAAAACAGCGGACCGTTGGTTGAACAAATCTTCTGTTCACATTAACTCTTTTCATGGACTATAGAATTTCATAAGTTACCTTGTCTTGCCAATGCAGTTCTAGAACAAAGTTGATGCAAACAAAACTTTACTACCAAATGAAATGTGAATATTACATCTAATAGTTGGCAATAAGTAGGCAATGCAACGGCATAACTAACATTTTATGGGAAAGTGATGCTGAAAAAATAAGCAAAGTGTTTTTTTGCGACAGTTATTATTTCACACGCGCTATCTTGGAATGGAATGGAATTGTGGATGGTCGGAAATTTTTTTTATTTTCAAGCAGTCAATATTGCAATGGGCAATATTGCCGCCCGATCATAACTTCGCAACAAACTTCCCAGATTTTGTATGAATCTTAGCACTTTGCCGAAGGGAAAGAAAATGTAGCTCGTCCATTCTCAGTACATCCTAAAAATGAAACATCTAAGTCTGGTAAAAACTCGACAGCCACAGAAAAAATGTTCTGCACTATCTGCATCATCCAAACAAGATGTATACAGTACCCGTACCTATAGTGACCATATGTCGTCCCCAAGGATTGTGTCCCGTAATCAGTCCTATAAGAGCGCATAGCTTTCTCCTCTAAAGGAGAAGGGTTTTTGCTACCGTCCTGTCGGGCCTTTTCAGGAAATAATTGGTTTTTTTTTCGCATGAGTCAGTACTGCACCAACCGTTCTCAGGAGACTTATTACTGAGAGCCTTGATGTACCCGACTGTTTCCGCTGCACTTGGTCCTAAAATTGGCACCTGCTCAGATTCGAAAAATCTCCCGAACCTACACCAGTTTCCACTCTCGTTCGCTAGGACAGCCGGGAAATTGGAACGTATGTCGCGGATACGAAGCAGGCCGCGCAATAGTGATCACCTTGCGGATTTCGCGTTCGTTTATGTGCACATTAGGGAAAATGCAAGAGCGGTGAAAGTTTCCTCAGCGAGTCCCGCTAAGCCGACCTAACCAGCTTTAATAAGATTAATAAAAGAGCCGTGATTCGCGGGAATAAAATCGACAGCTATATCAGGTTTGACTTCCATTAAGGTTCATCAAATTTTTAATCGCAGCTTGTTTGTTTTCCACCTGCATCAGACCTTTGTAGTTTGTTGTAAATTCAACTGCGTCTTTTCCGAAACAGCCTATCGGGAGTATTGTATTTTCAATGATTCGATTTGAGTGAATTAATACCCTATTTTTCGTTATTGAACAGAAGTTGAAATATTGAAATAAGAACGATTTTCAGAGAATATATCAGCTTTACAGTAATGTTAGTTGTTTCAGAAAATAAATCACGTTGCGTAAAAGCTCAACGGGCAGTATTGCCATCATTAGTGATGTCGAATCCACCTGTTTTGGGCTTGTCAACTTGAAGACCCATTTTACCCAAAAAATAGCCGTTGTATTTCTGTTTTTTTTTTTCGGAAACAGCCTGGTTGTCTGCTGTTCGAAGTCGCAAATTTAAATGTTGCACTTGTAGCCTGCAAGCAAAATAAATTCGAAGAAGCGTATCCAAAAATGTAAAGTTCTTTCCATACTTGGAAAGTTCTCGCTTCCTAGGTCAGCATTTGGAGATGTAGATTGTTCTTGAAATTGCTGCTTATAAGTTGAATGTCCCGTGTTGCCATCGAGTCCATAGTAAACAATCAGATCAACTTTTAAAAGTGTCCGGTTGTTATTGATGCCATAACCTCTCTCTGCATTTCAACCGTTCTTTTTAAGCATGTTTGTCTATCACTTATTTTAATATACAATAATATGTTCTGCATTTTATTTCACATGCTGCGACGTCATTATAAAACGGAAATGTACCATTATCTTTAATTTCATTTTCACGTCTTACATTCAGATATTCTTTTTCTTCTAACTTTTGTAAAATTCAGCGTTATTTTCTTCATTTTATGATCATCGAACCTAACATTAGCGATTTCGCTATTTTGCAAACGGAGGCTGCCTAAACGCAAAAAATTACAACATGAATTTTACAGGTTAAAATTGAAATTCTTCCTTTCAGAATTTTTTTTAGTATATACACGGCCAAATATGGCCTTTTTTTAAAAGCTTATTTAAACTTCATTTTAAAGAAAAAATAATGATTACAGGTTATGCTAGAAATATTAATTTTTTTTTTCTCTAAAAACAATTCATAAAACAAATATTTGTGTTTCTCAACAAAACGCTAAGGACTACTTTTCTTTCTATTTTTTTAACTAATGTTTGTTATTTAAAATATTTAAAACACCTTCGTCGAAGTTTTCAAAATTGGCTGCATATACTGCTTTCGGCACGTTTCTCAGGTACAACTACTTTGACTATCTGTTTATCAGTAGTCGATCATTTTTTACGAAAACGAAGTACACCGTTACTTACTTTGAAGTTGTCTTTATCAATTGCCAAGAATAAAAATTTAGTTTTTTAAGCACGAAAAGTATCAAAAATTAGTAAAATTACCAGCTACCAGGCGAGCCTTTTGCAGATACCCACTTTCTGGAGAGGGTATCGTTGTTGTTTATTTATTATTCATTAATTTATTATTTATTTATTTATTTAGTATTTCAAGGAAAAAATCAACTGTTTGACATTTAACCATTCTAAATTATTCAGCATTGACAAGATGCTAGTGTCGTATAGTGCATTATAAATATGTATGTCTCATTGTTCCATTTTCAATTTTTAGTGGTTCTTTACTTTGAGCGTCAGACTTTATTAACACTATATAAGGGCAGAATGTAAAATGTGGTTCAATAATAGATCTATAAACTTATATTTTAATTAGTTTAAATTAAATATTTACAAGTTCTGTTCATAAATTCAAGCTTTTGTTTTTTTATTTTCAAATCTTATTTACGGTACAGCCATCGTCCAGCCATGTCGTCTTGTTGTTGTTGTAGCAGCATAAACATTCCCCATACATATATGGGGAATGCTGCTGAAGTGACAGTCCTTGGCCAGATATAAATACGGGTCGTTCCGGTAACGTAGAACCGACTGTCATGGGAACGCATGTCGTCTAAACTCTCTTTATTACTTTAAGAAAGCATTGAAAGCAATAAACAATCGTTTATTTTTATCTAACTACAAATAAAATGAGTGGAGATCCACTTCAATTGCTGTGTTTAAAGCAGTGTTATCTTGCCTCAATCACCGTGCATTGCTATCTGTTTGTTAGAAAACTTTCGAACCATTTCAGCTCAACTCTTTTGATGCCAATTTGCTTTCGATCTTATTCTCCATGGTCGGCGTAACCATTCTGGATGTTCGCGATTTGATCTTACCCATAGATAGATAGATAAATATATGAGGATTTCGCCTGGCATATGCCCATAGTTTGGTGCCAGCAAACCTCCCTTGCCCTTGCTCTTCACTCCTGAGCTTCTCCTTGATGGTGTGTTGTCTCATGGCAAGGAAGAGAACGGGTACTATTAAAGCCGTAGCCGCTCTCGCCATTGCGCATTCCTCGTAGATTAAGTTTCTCGATACGATCTTACCCATAAGGGTCATATTATCATATCAATAATATCATTTGTGTATGTATATTTCTCGTTGCCTCTGTTAGTTCGCAAATTATTTTGAGACCTGTCCACTATTTGATGTTGTCAAGCCAAGTCATTTTTTTCTGCTAATTGCTCTTCATCCTTCGATTTTTCCGTGCATCAGCAGTTGTAAAACATCGAATTTGTTGCCTATTGTAATATGTCTGAAATAAACGAAGCACTTTAAAAATGCCTCGGCTAATCTTCTTAACAGTCGCTCTACCAGTCTCTATTCTACCACTTATTTTATGATTATGCGACCATTGTATTGAAGTTGGATTAGTCTTTCTATTGTTTCGTTTCCTTATTTATTTATTTCCTGTTTAGCCTCGCATTTGAGTAGTCTCTGCCGTTTTTATTTACAATAATATATTAGTTTTCATCGATATTCATATTTAGCCCGAAATCTTTGCTGCGTTTTTCTACTTCTTTGTTAATAATTTTTTTTGATATCCTGAAAATTGTTGGCCCATCAATGTCATTTATATGTTCCATTAACTTTTATTCCTATATCTGCATCATTTATTGCTCTTTCAAAGATTTTTTCTGCGTACACATTAAATAATAATGGAGATAGTACGCAGTCTTTTCTGACTTCCCTGAAGAAGTTTGTCTCTCCTGTGGTAATGTCCCCGAATCTTATATCTGCAGACTGATTAAAATATAAGCTTTGTATACACTTGATGTCATATTTGTTTAGGCTCAATGCTTCTATTATTTAATTAGCAGATTAGTTGTATGTTGGATTTTGTCAAAGACTTTCTCGTAACTGTGAAGCACATACAGATATATGTATTCATTGACGTCCTGTTGTTTTTTGTGTAAGTATTTAAGGGCTAAATATTGCTTCTCTGGATTCTAAATCTTTTTAAAAACCCATAGCGGCCTCGCCTTTTTATAAAGGGTATTTCAATTCTACACGACATAGCAACGCGTAAAATTATTGAAACTTATTATGAAAATGGTCGCAATATTGTTCTTCTTAGTTTTTGTATAGGTGAAAATCCAATCGGTCGATATCATCGTCATAGTTTCTTCGTTTATACTCGTCACTTTCCATGTTCCGATATTTATTTTTATATGATGAATGAGATATTTCGCCATTTCTCCATTTTTCGTTGGCTATATTAATTTTTGTTCATAGTTTTTTGGTTGTTAGCAGTGACCGGTGTTGTTCCAGCATTCGACCAATGGCTTCCAAATCTCCTTTTAGGTCAATAAAACTCCCAGTATTACTTCTTTCCATTGCGAAATACCCCAGATACGTTTCGTTTCATATGAATGTTTACCTGGAAATCCTATCCACTCTTTACTTTATTATAACTTTGAATATGCTCAACAAGTTGACATCTTACTATACAACACCTTAACAGGTGACAGTATTTGGCTGGATACAAGTCCGTAACATGAAACCAGTCATGGGAATGTCTGTAAAAGAGTCTCTTATTACGCCTTCAGACATTAAAGTTAGTTACATATTTCATAAAACTCAACGTAATCGTTTATTTCCACAGTGCTTTCACCAAAGTATGTATTTAACACCCTAGCTATTTGACTTTTAACTTCAATGCACTGACCACCAAGGTGTATTAATGTATATTATTTTGTATGCCTTTATCGCATATTGCCTGTTTTAAATATTTCCATATTAATTAGCTATCACATTTGCTAGTTTTAGTTTTGTTTTACATATACTAATTTTTTTTTTTTTTAATTTTTATCATTCCTGATATTATTTTTTTTTTATTTTTAATAGTCAGACTTTCTTTTAATTAATGGCGTCCGTTCATAGTCATACCACTTGTTTATTTTAATATTTAACAACGGTATTTGTTGAACACACAACGTGAGTTTATGTATGCCAACATATCGTCTATCGGAGGATGGTTCCGTGTGTAGAAGTACACGCAATTGGGGAAAGTCCCTGATTGTCATTCACCTAGGAGTGGTCAGGACGATTCTTCTGCATATGGTCCAAACAACTCATAACTTCCGGGTCTCGCCCAAGTATCCTCTGGGTAGCTTCCAAACATCCACTTGAGAGCGAGCTTATGTGAGAAGACGAAACAGCTCAGGATGTTTGGTTGTGCGCTGGGGTTCGGACCCCCAATGAAAAACAAAATAAAGCACGCGCCGGTTATCACGAGAAAGAAACGACTTTCGTGCTTTATTATCATTTAAATCAAGTTGGTCAAATATAAAAAAATCATAACATCTAAACATATTATTAGATTATCTCAGCAATATTGATGCCAAGAAACCATTTATAATACTGTCTGAGCGGTATTTGAATTTTTATATTATCAACATTATGGCTTCTTCCATTCTATAAGTAAATCAGATCAATCTTTGTCATAAATATTGAGCATTTAGTGTTCACGCAAGCTTATTTCGTCAGTACATGTCGTTTTTCTCTCATAGGGGCATAGCAAGGCGCTATATCAGTTTAAATCTTATTGTCATGCTTTTTTGTTGTTGCCGTATTTGTTTTATGACCAAATTGCAACAATAAAAACATATAAATGTTGTTGCTGCTCTAAAGAAGTCACCATCGCCTCGGCCGCCGGTCCGCTCAGCACCATAACACTCTCTAAAATCGCTATAGTTAAAAGGGGGTGTATTTGTCTTTAACACATGGTCAATTTTGATTCAAATAAATGTATGGTACCACCTTCAGCAATAAGCATTTTTATATTCCTTGATAATATATGTATACTGTTAGATGACATTTTTAAGAACTAAACAATTACTTTAAAAAACATCTCTCTACACATATTATCGCTCCTAGTCGGAGCATTTTGATTTTATTATTTCTTCTTGCAATAATTTTACAAAAACGATATCTATAAAATCCCTATATACTATAGCTAAACTCACCTGCTGCTCTTTCTCTTCCTGCCGGCGTTGCTTAACATCTGCACGATCTGATTCAATTTTTTTGCGGCGCTTTCGGTTTTTTTCACTATTGTAACATTCATCTGATAATGGACTGTCAGTAGAACTACTAACCGCTTGCGAATGTTTCCTAAAATCAATATTTAAATATGCATTTTGGAAAAGTTATATCAACTGCTGCAACCTGTATTTTGAATAGCTAGATCCCCGGCCATCTCTTTCAAATTCATTATGACTAACGGAGTCATACGATTTGTTTTTCTTATTTACCACATTAATACTTCGCGATTGGTCTTCAGTCCGATCCATATCAACTACACTATTTCTTCGCCCATCGCGATGTCTCCCATGTTTTTTATGCTTACTTTTATGGTGACGACGTTTTGAAGGACTTCGCGATGACCGTGAATTTCCCATAATTATTTAATTTGATAAACAAATTAAAAATAAAAAGCTGTATTGAAAAAAATGTAAATATCTATTAACAAAACATTGCCATATTTATGGATACATTCCAAGTAGAGATACACCAACTTGTGCGATCGACTTCAAAATTCTTGATAAAATTATCGACATATTCATCTGAATTGCTAATCTTTGTTAAAGGAATTCAACCAAAAGTAAAAATACGTTCACATATGCATTAATCACCTATACATCCACGAAATTAATCTACCCCCGCAAAATTGACAAACAGATGTAAATACTGCTTTGGGTTTTTGGTTTCTTTAATTATTATAAACGATATGAAGAAAATACAAGGAGAAGGAATAGCTAATTTAAATGCGCTATGGCTGCTAATAATAAACAGTTGGAGGAAACTCGTATGCGACGTTTACTGAGGTTGCAATAAGTTATGACAGCAATGAGCATGGGCTATTCTATATTACATTTTATAATAAGTAATAAGAGGAGAAAACTTTTATGGGCACACGCTTTTTTTCTGTAAACTGAATCCATAATTAATAATATTTAACAAAAATTTTTATTAGAATTATGTTTACAGACCTGTTTTCTTTGAAGGAATCCATTTCATTTAGTTTTTATTTTGCTGTTTCTCCTTACATTCGTAATAATATTTATCGACAACACAGAAAACGCAGTGTTGCATGTCAAAAGTATCGTTATTATTTAGGATTATTTTATAATCTCAGATTTTAGGAGAGAAATTTTGTATGGGAAATCGCGATTTCTAATAACGGACTTTGAGTTAAGCGCGAAAAAGTAGATCATCTACTTATATGTGAACGTGCGGCCGCCATAGGCGAATGGGTTGGTGCGTGACTACCATTCGCAATTCACAGAGAGAACGTAAAAATTAAGAAAAACAGTTTTCCAATAGCGGTTGCCCCTCGCCAGGCAATGGCAAACCTCCGAGTGTATTTCTGCCATGAAAAAGCTCCTCAAAAAAATATCTGCCGCTCGGAGTCGGCTTGAAACTGTAGGTCCCTCCATTTGTGGAACAACATCAAGACGCACACCACAAATAGGAGGAGGAGCTCGGCCAAACACCCGAAAAGGGTGTACGCGCCAATTATATATATATGTATTATAAGATATACACATACATGCAATCATACTCAAAGGCGCGTCAAAATGGAAAAATTGCATTAACGAATTTGACTGACAATTAAATTGATCATGCATTCTTGAACCGAAAGTGCCAAATACGAATACACAAAACCTTGCAACTTTCTACTCTAATCGTACAGCATGTTCGGCGCAATTGACAACTGTTTCAAGAGGAACACATTTGTATCGCACACCTTTTTGTCGCACATTTATCATATCAAATTATAAACAAAAATTAAATGAAGTTTAATCAAGTTGTCCTGTAGAATTCCGATTTCAAGTTGTACTCGCACGCACCGTCTACGACTACCATAAATTCTATTAAAACCCTCTCCAGCTTAAATAAAAATTAATTTTATAATATGGATGCACATATATTTCACAACCAAAAAAACCCTCTCCATACATAAAGAATTATAATATGTGCTTTCACGTCAGGCACATTGCGATACCGCGCTAAGTTGTACACGTCACGTCAGTTAAATGATTTGCCGGAACAGGTCCATTATGGCAGGTTTATGTGCAGTTATCTTGTCACATATGGGAAAATATTGAAAGGTGAGCTTGTTAAATGGCTTATTAATACCTCTTACAGTGCTAATATTAGTTGAGGAAGTAAGGCAACAGAGAACTTTTGTTGCCAAATGACTATAGTGCTTTCAACGCAGTCGTTGTGCTTAGTGATTTATTTCTTGCAGCCTAAAATTTAGATAATGCAAAATTTTGGCCATGTAAAATAAAAATTTGTTGGGCATCCAGTAAGCATAAATATAAAGCAAAGTGTGTGAATACATTTAACATGGCTTATGTCACGAACGATTTTTGTTTCTTTTTCGTTCACGTTGACACACTGCCTCCGCGTGGCGTCCATTGGTTAAGATACGAACATCCGTCCGCAATACACTAATGCGTGCCGGGAGCCTCCACGTTTTAAGGGGTTTGCGTTGGGCTTGGAACCCACCATGTAAAATAATCTCTCCCTTATGATGAAGACCATCGCTTACGATATACGGACAACGATTTGAGATTGGTAGTTGATACGCCCAACGAATATCAGGCAGACATCGTCACACTACAGGAAAGGCGATGAAGTGGGCAGGGCTGCTCTACAGAGCCTTCCCTTGACATTTATTACAGATGTCTTGACGCGAAGCACGAATTTAAAGTAGGTTTTGCGGTAAGCCAGAGACTGCCCCACGTCGTCTCCCAATTGAAAGTAGTGAAAGAAAGGCTTGCCATATTCCATGTCAAAGCCAGATTACAGCCTAAGTTGGGTGCAAGCCGAAAAGAACGCTCCTACGGAAGTTTGGCAGAAGTCTACCACCACTTCCACCGCCGCGGTATGAAAATTGTGCTTGACGACTTTAATGTGTTTGGTTCAACAGGCGGAAAATACAACCTACACGACGAAACTACCGACAACGATATGAGACTGATCGACTTCGCCGTGACGCGTAACATGGTAGTGAGTAGCACCAGATTCCAGCATCCAACAGACACATACGCAAAACTACCTGTCTATCTTCAGATCAATCCACGCAATAACAGATTGACGGCATTGCTACATTGCGCTAGACATGCACACAATCTGAGTAGCCAACATGGCTCAAAACGCTTTATGTGGTAAAAAACGCGACAGAACGCAAAAAGCGAAAGCTAGACGTCGGAAAGCTGCAGTCACCAGAGACAGTTAGGAGCTTTGCAGCTCAACTCTTACTCCAGCCAATCAGAGCACTGACCAACTCAACGACGTAAAGGGACAATGATCTCCCGGTACAAGCGTACGATGGATGGCTTATTCCAACAGCAGCGAAACACCTGGTACGACGCCGAGTGCCACAACGCCACTGTAGTGAACGTCGCATCATACCATGATTTCGGTCGGCCGCAACACGCGATTTCGCGAATTGAAAAAGCTCAAATATCGCGTTAACTGGTATAAACTCGAGAGGTCTAAGATCAAATCAATAATAGATTGGTGTAGTACAATGTTTTTAGTTATGTCTCCCTTGGTGTTAAATATGTTGTCCGCTTCGTATACGGACCTCTCTTATCAATGCATGGCGCTTCATCTTCTCAACGAAGTCTGCTGTTTCTTTCGCATACGCCAAATATGCCAACCGCCCAATCTCTGTTGCGTACCTCTGCAAGCCCTCATTTGTCTTTTGATAGCGATTCGTCAGTTCCATCTGGAATATTTGTTTCTCTATTGCTGCCTTCCCACTCTCGTATTTACCCCGCTCGGCTTCTTGAACTGCCTGCAATACTTCAGCGGTGGAACCCTTGAGTGAGACAACCAATTTGCCTGCAGCACTCCAGTGATTTGTAGTTGCTGTTGTTTCGAGCTGGAGCTCTAATATAGGGAATAGCACACTGTCGTTGAATGATAGTGCTTTTACTTTCGAACCACTAGTTGACATATCGAACGACTCAATTTCAATTCACAGAAGCGAGTCTTCACTGCATCAACGCCAGCCTGAACGTTTACAGCTGTGACCTCATATGTGTTTTCTCAGCTTCTATCTTTGATATACGTATGTTCCGTTTTTTCAGTTGCGTAGACGGTGTTGGACTATTAAGGGTTATTTTTTTATTTTTTACGAACAATTTTTAAATTATTCTTTTTTATATATGGATATTTAGTATATAAAAAATAATATATATCATATATTCATAATATAGTGAAAATTTGGAATAAAAAATCGCGCGATCATGGGGTATTACATGGAAATTTTCCCTTAAGCTCGAGAAAATAGATAATCTAGTTTATGTGAATCTATTATTAATAATGAACTTCTGTTCCAAGAAAGTTGCCTCGTGTAAACATTAGGTATTCAAAAAAGTGTTCAACTTTGACTCAACTTATTGCATGTGAAAGTTGTACCATCTAAGCTCCCCTTAAAAGTTGAATGAAAAAATTTCTCAAGTAAACAACCTTTGTCTTGCATCGTTCTTGAACTAATTTTTCTTATATTCATAGTCACTGTTTAGTTTTTAACAGCGTTTCCAAAATGATATTAAATCGTTCTATCTCTAAAATACTACGTTTACCCACGCTTGGTATTAAGTAAGTAGATCAGGTGCTGATCAACAATTGTGATAATTGTTTTTAAAAGATTTGTATAGTAGTGTTGGTTAGTAGGACTTTGGACAGACCAGACAGTGATCGAAAGTATGTGTGTAGTATGTACTCGGTGGACTGGCCAGTGAAATTCTATATGGAAGAAATACAGTGGCTCCAACGCAAGAATGATGGATTGCCAGATTTGTCTAAATTTTCACTTATTGTCATCAAGGAAAATTGTTCCCTGAGATAAGGGAAAGGTGAACTTTAAAATACAGCGCTCTGGGAAATTTAAGAAATTATCCAAATGGAGTCCAAATGTAATTGTACTGTTTTTACGCTGGCCAAGAGCCGGCTCACATAAGAGGGGAAGCTGCAGGTCGTCAGGCACTCTCTCCTTTAAATCCGCTTATGTTCGATTACCAGCTGTCGAATCTCCAAATTAAGATCTTTATCCGTGGATCCCCGTAGTGTTTTGGCTAATGTCAATTTAGGTGTTGGGATTCTCGGAAATACAGTTTTTTCGACCTAAACGATAACGACTAAATAGTCTGATGCAAGAGATACTCTGCCAAGTTATGTTATTAATCAGAACAGTGTTAACAATTGTTTGGTCTCGCGGGCTGCTGCAGTTACCCATTATCCTGGTGGGCGTCGTTGTTGTTGTTGTTTAAACGGCATAAACTTTCCCCATACGTATATGGAGAATGCTGCTGAAGTGACAGTCCTTGGCCGGATATAAATCCGGGTCGTTCCGGTAACGTAGAACCGACTGTCGTGGGAACGGGTGGGGCGTCGTCGTTTAATGTGCTGAATGTCGGAATCGTCTATCTGCTCTGCCAAAAATAGTCGCCCCACGATCGTTCGGCAGACTATAATGCTGGAAATCGTGGTGCGTATTAAAGTCACAAACTATATTATTAAACGGTTTTTAACTCGGACAAGGGCACAATTCTCAGGGTTATATCCTGCCGGGCAGAGGGGCAACATTTTTTAATTGACTGAATATTGCGGACTCGACATAACCTCACTGGACTGCTGGTCCTTGGCATTCTAAGGTGTTGTCCTTGCGGTTGATGTCTACATCGACAAGTCAACATTGCACATTATGGTGAACTATAAACGCCGGGTCACTTCCTCGATAGCGTTCATTACGGTGCACATTGTAGCTTTCGCTGGTAATCAGTTTGGAACTTCCGTGCATCTATCTCGACAATACGTTGCAGTTAAATTGTAGAAGCTTAAAGAGAAAAGGGGTGTTACGGCGAGGTCCGAGATGTGGAGATTCCGTTTGAGCTACTTGATTTTATTGCTTAGTAGTTAACTCTCGGTCATGCATGGTATAGTTTTTGTAGAGTGGAGATTTTTTCCGAAAAAACCCGACCTATTACCAACATTATTACGCTTTTGTTCCAGAACTGCGCCTATTTTGATTTCCTGCATTTTGAATATATGGATTTCGTTTGTCTGGTTGTTCAAATCCAGTATGTTAAGCTTGACTTGTGACATAGAAAATAAATTAAATTTTTCACTTTTCAATAGCAAAAAATAGCACTCTTTATTTATCTTTAACTTCTTGTTTATTCACAGCATTTAAAGGGAACTAATAAAAAAAATTCAAATTCTTTGCAAAAAAAAAAAAAACTAAAGCAACAAAAACAAATGAAACACTTTTTCGACTAAATACATACATACATATGTGAATACATAATTTTTTGATTAATTTAATATTCGGTATGATAACCGTTAATTTCAATAACATTTTGCAGGTGTTTTTCATAGAATGTACCAATTTTCTTACGTCGTATACGTTCGGTATATTCTGTTATTACTCCATTATTGCAGTTTTTAATCCTGCTGCATTCTTTGCATGTTTTTAAGGGCCTATTTTCTTCAAAAAGGCCTACAAATATATGTCGGGACTCTGGGCTGGTGCATTTATAACTTTACGGCAATTGTAGAGAAGCCACATTTGCACATAATTCTCGTTATGCTTTGGAGCGTTATCTTGGTAAAATTCATAATTTGGTTTATTTTCAGTGATAAGCCCAAAGTATTTAGCACAGCAGGCTAAGTTTTTTTTCAATATATTGTATTTAAATAGTTTGGCGTCCATTGTACCATTAATAAACACCAAGTCTCCTACTCCTTTACTTGAAATGCATCACCAAACCATATCGTTGTTGCACAGCTTCATTATAGACGATAATACTACATTCCACGTTGCAAATGTTTTCATGGAAATTCTCGGGTTTTTATCCAATTTTCGGATCATCAAGTGTTCTGCACGTCCAGCAATTTTAGTTTTTTAATCTAGTTTTCTGCTCGATTTTTAACATTATAAATCGTCTGACGTGCTACCGAAAACATTTCAGACAATTCCTGGCGATAAAACGAAAGCAACACATTCTAAAGAAATTGAAGAACTAAAATGTAAAAACAGTTTATTCACGTGTTACCGAAAGCATTTCAGACAATTCCTGAACACTTGTCGATATATGCATTTCCCTATACATGATTTTCTGTTTTTCCGGGGATTTCTACGAATTCTTTTTCGAATGGGTTTTATGGCTGCACTGATTCGAACCACGCGAGGACGACCACTTCTTTTTCTGTCTGGCACTTCAGACATTTGGGAAAACGGTTGATCGTGCGCTAAACAAACATTCTCGAAATATTAAGTTTTTTCAGCAATTCTTAAATCTCACTTGCACTTTTACCACACTTATGTAATGCAATCATTTCAATGCGATTTTCCTTAACTCCCCATTCCACTGTGCCAAGCGAAATTTGCCACGAAACTCAGTATAATTTATGAGTAGAACGAACAAAAGCAAAAATAACGGAAATGTTTTAAGCGAATTTATCCTCGCCGTATGCATTGTAAAATTTGTCACAGAATGTATGGTATTATAAAGTGCATTAATTTCTCGGTCAAATTAATATGTCTTAACATCTGCCCCACAAATCTAGTTCTTTTGACGTGATAACGTCTTATAATTCGATTTAGCCGGCTGCACGCACGAAAAAATGTGTCGTTATCTTGCTCATGCGTCGTTACCTTGCTTGAACTGCAAGCGAGAGCGCGGAACGAACGACAAAGACCACAATCAGCCCCCGCATTCGGTACCGTTCGATATATGGCTCTCTCCTACTTGAGTGAGCATATATATGTATGTATATGCGCATATGTATATAAATTCACATATTTGTATTTGCATATACCTTATTGATTATTATAAATGTGATTTACTTGAAAAATTTAAAATAAAACCAAGTGTATCATCATCATCCTTACCGAATTTATAATTAGTGACGACTAGTTGTTAATGATACCTGTTGTTTTAATGTTTTTATTATTAATTTATTATTATATATGGAATTTATTTATTTATATTATTAAGGAAAAAATGTATGGTAATATTTACCACATAAGGTATGTTGTATACTAATATATGTATATAAACATGCACACATACATATACTTTGGTGCAATTTTCATAGTCTAATATACATATGTCCTATGCCAAAACATATAAACATGCATATACATATGCAATTTCGCGCAATTTTCAAACAAAAAGGACATATCAAATGTACGAATCTATTCTGTACGCAAGCAAATGTAAGCTAATGTACCTTGCTTGAACTGCAAGTGAGAGCGCAGAACGAACGACAAAGAGCACAATCGGCCCCCGCATTCGGCAACGTTCGATATCTGGCTCTGTCCTACTTGAGTGAGCAATATATGTATGTATATGCGCATATGTATACAAATTCACATATTTGTATTTGCATATGCCTTCTTCCTGTGTGCATGGTAATTAACCATTTCTCTGTTGAGAATAGGACGATGATAGGAAAAGTAGGAAATGAAAGGGGGTGTTTCGAGTGTAATGTGTCTTGAAAAAGGCAAATCGATGATGTTACCTCTTAGTGTTGTTGACTTATTACCGTCTGATGCACGATCGAAATTGAACATATCTTTCATGAATTTCATAAAAGTTTCGTAATTTTTCACGTTTGTGTAAAGGTAACTTGACCTATTCCATTGCGATTCCATTTACCTCCTTCTCTATATCCATACAAAATATCTATCAAACAAAAAAAAATTTGTTTTGAAAATTGCAACCATTACATCAGTATTTTTTTATGACGTTGTCACGTTAAACTATCGTCAGTAAACCGACTTTACAGACAACCTCTGTTTTTAAATTAAATATGACTTTGGTAAAGATTACTAAAAGGCGTTTTCTTGAAGTGATGAGATTCCATCGCGTCTGCTGTTTTGCTTGATTTACGAATATGATGATAAGTTATTTAAGCTGCCGCCGTAGCCGAAAGGGTTGGTGCGTGACTACATTCGGATTACGGAGAAAATGCAGAAATATAAATATAGAGTATATGTATTTATTTATTTATTTGTTATTAAAGTCAAACATACAACCATAGGTTATTTTTACAATGGTTGACCTTAAGAATAGTTTACACAAAAGGATTAACAGTAAAATCAAAATTAAAATTATAGCTAGTGGTAAAGAAGTTGAAGTTGGAGAAAGTATTAAAAAAGGAAAGTAAGGTAAAAATAGTATTAGTAGGAGTAGCGATTAATTGGATGAGATTTAAATAATGTGAAACCTTTTGAGGTCATTCAGCAATTTTCGGCAATGTAGCGAAACAATTTATTTTTGAAGATCGAGCTTTCTATTATACGTTTAATTTTGTAAGGTAGGGTATTCCAAAGACGTACAGAGAACACAAAGTATTGACGTTCAGTCACCAAACAACTGTATTTCATCGGGGCTATGTTTAACGAATGGCAGGACTTTGAAAACATAAGTCGAGCTTTGAGGAATCTGGGTTCCTGAGTGTTTATGATCTTCTGGAGTAAAACTAAACATTTAAACCTAAGCAAGAGGTCAAAAGATATGGAAGCAATATATTATATATATAAATGAAATTTTTATTTCGCGAGCTTAACAAAATTTTTTTGAATTTTATTCTCTTTCAGACTCAGTTAAAGTGTCTGTTTTTCAGGATATGGTAATCCGTTAAACACAATTCAGACAGCTCCTTACTAATAAATGAAAGTTTTAACACACGCGAATCATGCATTTTACTGTGACCACTCGTAAACACATCCTAAAATCTCAGATTACCATCACAAATGTCTTGCATAGTTATTGATGTGAAATCTTATTTTGTGGTTAGGAACTTTCCTTGCTATGTAGCTTCCACCGATGCGTCCCTACATATTTGGGAATCCTCAAATCCTTTTAAATTGTTTGGAAACTTCTTCTCTGCCAGCAGTATTTCGCAGAAAGCGAACCTCATCTGCAGTAATACTATCAACCATAAAATTTAAGGCTAGATTGAAAAGTTTTTATAGACTAAAAAGCGACATGTTGTTGTTGGACTTTCTTAACAAAAAAAAAAAAGGCATTTACTATAGAAACATTTAAATTTGAGTTTCAAGAGTGGATTCCACTCTGCTACCTTTGTGCGTTCTTTTCAAGTGAAACAGCTGCTTGAGTATTAAATAGTTTGCACTTTCATGATTCAACCTACTCTCACTTTTTCGCTACGCCTGCGGATATAGCCGGTGTAGATATCATAAAGTTGGTGAAGTTCATTAGTAGCTTGTTACGGCTAACTACGAACGCAAATCAGCCCCCGTCGGCGCCGTCGTAAAATGTATGGTCATCATCGTATCTAATCCCAAGGCTCCTTATTCCTTCCCATCTCCTTTCCCCTCTCCCATGTATGGCACCACAACGGACGAATTTACTAACATTTGTCCAAGTGAGCCCTTTAGCTAGGGCAGCCATTTAACCTAACCTAACCTAACCTATGATTCAACCTAATGTGTTTCTTAAACTGCAAAATTGAAAACAAGAAAAATACCAACAATTTCTTCTAATTATCTCTTAACAAAAAGGTATTACCGCTCGGTATACGAGTGGATCACATCCATAAAACCTTTGACATGCGTACGCTCTTCCGTTTTTTAAACTACACCGGAATTTCCTCGTGTTCCGATGATATATGTAGAAGACTCATAGGTCGTTCAAATAATTTTATGATTTGCCAGGAATTTATCAAAATTGAGCTCATCGAAAGAAAATGTGTATGGTTGTATCTTTTTTTGGCGCACTCATTTCTTAATATTGTGGCGAAGACTTCTTGGTGAAACATTAAAACAGATCCGGTTGAGTTGTGAAGGTTGCCCAAATCAAACAAGTAATCTTTTATGATTTGCCATGAATATATCAAAATTGAGCTCATCGAGGAAAATGTGTATGGTTTTAATTTTGTTTGGCGCACTCATTTCTTAATATTGTGGCGAAGACTTCTTGGTGGAACATTAAAAAAGATCCGGTTAAGTTGTGAAGGTTGCCCAAATGAACTTAATGCTTCAGAGCAGCTTCTGAGTGAAATAAATTTTTCAATCATCAGAATAGAACAACAAATTTTAAGAAGAAAAACATTTGGTAGTGTCATTGATAAAAATGACAAAGGGGATCTAGAATGTTTCCTTGGGGAACACTTAAAGGAGCAACAAAGTGGTTCGACAAAATTCCGCCGATTGCTACCACACAGCATCTATCCGTCAAATATGATTCAGGCAATTGCAGGCGAAGTGAATGCGCGAGTATGATAATTTATTTATTAGAATCCTTTGCGACACTATAAAATGCCTTAGGGTGCGTGCATGTCAGAGATGCGATAAGCGATAAGAGCGTCGATAAGAGCGAAGCGTAGAAAATTAATGCATGTATTTTAATAGAAGTGTGCATGTCGGAGCAGCGCGCTAACTCACTCTTCGCTCACTATCATCGATAAGAGCGTAGAAATTGTAGGCTAGTAATTTCTTCGCTATTATCGATGATGGACACAGAAGATTTTATAGTGCAGTATTTTTAAAACCTGCAATTTAGGATCAAAAAGATCCAAATCACCACAACAGGTTCATTTTGGATAAATTGTGGCAAAGTATTGCAGCTGACATATGAACTGGTTAATAAATCAATACCTATTTATATTGAATGTAACACTGAAAACACCACGGCTAGATGTGATGACAATGCACAAAACATGCACGTACCCTTAGAAAAGTATTATTGGTTGTGAGACCTGAATTACTGGAATTTTTACACCATCTAATGTTACATAAATTTTAATCACGTAACACCAGCCCATAAAGACATTGTGCACGCCAGAAAATTGACATACGTTTCTTCAATTTAGCAAGGGCGAGTTCAAAAACCGGTCGATATTTTTACTATATGGTTTGTTCGCGTGTGCAAATTTGCAGAAAGCTAAATCAAATAAAAAAGGCGTATGTTCTTACAGGCAAGATAAAACGGAAGGGAAGAATTTTATTCGCATTAGCGAGCATGAACGATACGGGAAATTTTGAAATGTACACGTTTGCGAATCAATTCATAAATATATGCATGTGAACGTTCTTAAATGAGTAATTCCAATTATCACTTTTCCGTGGTGATGGAATGAATTCATGATGAAATGAATTCAGAAGGCGTGGCCAGTAACAATTTGTTTGCAAAAAACTGAGATTGTGTTGGTGATATACGAAAAAATGAACAGAGTCCATGTCTATGTTGCTTCATTGTCGTCTGAACAACGTTTGATTGGACGAGTGTGTGAATCAGCGTTGCCACTCAAGAATTTTTTTTCCGACCAAATCTATCTTAAAAATCGATCAAAATGGCTTCCAACCGACCAAAATTTTTTTTTACAGAATTCGATAAGTGAGAGAATTTAAACAGTTCATGTATTTATATTTATTTCACAGGTGAAGATACGTACATACATTGGTTACATACTTATATGATCATGTCGTTCTTGTTAATAGTTATAAGGTACAAATATATATATATATATATATTATGGCTGACAATTGTTTATAAAATATTTCCCGTTTGTGAATAATGATCATAAGTCAGTCTATTTTTGCAGGTACTCCTGTAATGATATCAAAAATATTTTTTCTAAATTTGATTAATCAAAATATTTTACTTGACTCTCAAACCTTTTTAACTTGACCACACATAGTGGGGGTCTTTGTTTCTGTTTATTAGTTTTTTACATGTGGTTTATATTATCAATCTCTAATCTGTTTCTTAGTTTAGTTTTTATTAAAGCTACTGATGGAAACTTTTTACATATGTATGTACAAATTGAGAAAAATAACGTTGAATCAGCGCAATTATTGTTATCGTATTTGACTAAGCAATTTATGTGGTTTGCCAGTCAGCTAACAGAAAGATACAATGATACATACATGAATATTTAAATGTTTCTATGAGCAGTGTTACTAAAGTGACGAAATGCAGCAAATCATACATGATTTCTAAGTATAAAGCTCAAGGCTACTTTACATCAATAGATTTTCACATCAAGCCTGAAATTTGGGGGAAGCTTAAAACCGACCAAAGTTCAAGTCGTCCGACCAACGGAAAAAAAACCGACCAGATTTGGTCTGAACCGAGCAAAACGGTAACGTTGGTGTGAATACATGTGAAATGATCGTGCAGAGTCGGGCTTTCGGTGTCGTGGCAGCCGAAGTAGTTCGCACAACTTTGTTTTTCACCATAGCGGATTGGCCAAACCTGGTTTTGATGTTGGATTTGACGTCCCTCTTTTCTACTAAAGAAAAATAATTAGCCGAAAATATGACAAATTAATTTAAAATAAGTAATGATCATATATGGTGCATGTCCTCACACAGAAACATTATTAACTTCAACGATCTGTTAAGCATCCAGTTAAGGTTCATGTGTACATCTGCTTCTCCGAAAAAGTACTAGGTGGTTTATTTGTATTTACCACAAATTTGAATGCAGTTTTGATGAGTACAATTTAACCCTAAAGCACACAAGTGAGCCTCTGAGGCTCAAATCTATATCATGACTGCAGTTTCTTCATGGCTTTTAAAAAAAAGTCTTTCATCTTTTTGGTATTCTTCAATATAAGTTCCTTAATTAATTTAGTGTTATTAGTTTTCAAAATATAAATATATTTAATCTCAAAAAAAATTTTTAATATAAATGTTACACATTTACACATATGTGCCTAATGAGCTCCTTCATATTTTTGGGTTATTGTTATGCTATTTCAATTGCAAAAATTTATGTCAATGCAAATTTGGTTCGAATAAAAAAGAATACGTTGATTGTGTCAGTAACTTGTGTAATAATATAAAAAAAAAAATGCATAACGGTTGATATAACTACCGTCTGTTTTGATAATCTCTAACGGAATATTGATCATTGTATAGACATTGTTTATGTACGTTCGAAAATTTTTGTATTTATTTTCAATAGTTGCTGAGTGGTACAACGTTCGTCATTTCGTTTGGATTATCTTGGTAAGTACAAAATTCATAATTCCGAGATTCTCATATCGAAAATAATTCAAAAAAACATATTTTTTTATAGAAAATGGCGAAAACTAAACTTAGTGATACACAAATTGCACAGGCTTTAGAAAACTCTGTTGAAGAAGAAGAAGAGTTCGTTCTTCCTGATTTTTCTTCTGATTCGGAATCAGAATATGTTTTTTCTGCTTCGGAAATTGAAGATGAGTTTTCAGACGATGGCGCTGAAAATATTGAGGACGCAACAGAAAATATGGCAATTTACAAAGGAAAAGATGGAACTATATGGTCGAAAAGTCCCCCACCAACCTCGAAAATTCGATCTTCCAACAAAATAAAAGGCAAAGTTGATAAGGTTTTATTGCCTCCAGGGAAAACTTTGGAAAATATACTTGATTGCTTCAGACTGTTCATTTCCAATGAAGTTTGTGCACAAATAATCCAATACACTAATCAAGAAGCGGAAAGGGTATATGCTAATCAGTCGATAAAATGGAAAGCACTAGACAATGATGAGTTATTATCTTTCTTCGCACTTCTTATGACAGCAGGACATATGAAATCAAACAATCAAAATTACCGTTTATTTTGGGATCGGCTTTATGGAATAACAATTTTCAAAGCAAGTATGTCAAGTCGCAGATTTGAGGAATTATTGCGTTTTATACGTTTCGATGACAAATTGACCAGATCCTCACGACGACTAGGGGATAAGTTGGCCCCTATTCGAAATATTTGGGATATGGTTAATCACAATTTAGGTAAATATTATATGCCAAGTGAATATTTAGTTGTCGATGAACAACTCATGCCATGTCGAAGCCGCTGTTGCTTTATTCAGTATCTTCCTTCTAAGCCTGACAAATACGGCATAAAAATTTGGTGGCTGTGTGACAGCAAAAACGCATATCCTCTTCGAGGAATTCCTTATACAGGAAAAGAAGGAAATACGAGAAGTGTTGGCCTTGCTAAAAATGTCGTTGAACGACTTTGTAAACCCTATTACGGGACAAACCGAAATATAACAATGGATAACTATTTCACAAGTAAAGAATTAGCAGAAAACCTTCTTGGTAAAGGACTCACTATCGTTGGAACTTTGAGAAAAAATAAGGCTTGCATCCCGCCTGAATTTTTGCCCAAAAGAAAAAGAGCAGTTTCATCTACAATATTTGGCTTTCAGAAAAATATAACTATTGCTTCACATGTTCCAAAAGTCGGCAAGGCAGTTATTTTTTTGTCAACAATGCATCACACATGCAATATTTTGAAGAACGGTGAAAAAAATATTTCAGAAATAAATATGTTTTATAATGAAACCAAGGGTGGTGTTGATACATTCGACCAACTTGTACATGGACAAAACGCAAAACGAACCGTTGGCCTCTTGCATTTTTTATGAATATGTTGGATGCAGCAGGAATTGCAGCATACATTATATGGACAAAACAAAATTCTTTATGGAACAGCGGAAAGTCGACGGTTAACCTTTTTCTCAGAGAACTTTGTGAGCAGTTAGTGGAACCTATGATATTGAAAAGGCAGAAAAAACCACACATGAGAATGGAGACACAAAGCGCAATTTCAGATATTTTGCAAATTCGCAACGATGTATTGCCTGTAAGTAGCAATGACAACAATAATAAAAGAAAACGTTGCTATATTTGCCCTTCAAAAAAAGCAAGAATGCAAAAGCAATGTTGTAAAATTTGTAACAAAAACGTCTGCAATGAGCATTCTCAAACAACCAAAATTTGCCAAAATTGCGAAAACAATAAATGAATTAAATATGTAATGAATAAAAATTTGTCAATTTATGTTTTTTTTTTTTCATGAAATAAAGATTTGAGTTATAAAAATACCATTTCATCAATATATTTACTTTTTCTTATATATGAGCCTCAGAGGCTCATTTGTGTGAATTTGTCATTTTTCAAATTGTGTGCTTTAGGGTTAAAAAAGACATTATTACCGTCTGCAAAGATGTTTGGAATAACTGGCCAACCTTGTATTTTACAAGAAAATAACTATCCCAAGCACCGAAGTCGAAAGTGTGTAGAGTGGAAAATGCAAAATGGGAGTGAAATGATGGATATATGGGGAATGCTGATGAAGTGATAGTCCTTAGCCGGATATAAATCCATTGCGCAATAGTTAAGCAAAAACTAAAAGGAAAAAATAAGAACTTGTGCAGAAATTAACACAAAGTATGACTCGAAGATGTGAAGCCATTATAGCTAATGGTGGTGATTATACATTTGATTTAATATATTGTGTATAATAAATATTAGAAGCCCATACAATGCAGTTAGTTACAATCGAATCGGTCAAATAGTTTCTAAGTTATGGTGGTCATGGTTCTATTTGTCAGACTATATAACCTATGATTTTTTGATCAGAAATATTTTTTTGACGTTTTAAAAAGAAGGTACATTTTTCAGGTTTTCTTTATTTCGTATTATATTAAGAAAATACTTAATCCAAGATGTAGGGTTACATATTTTTTAATAATATTTTGAGTTTTGTTTCTAAATGGTTTTCAAGTTTTATTTGACAACTGCACGAAATAAGTTGTGGGAATCAGTATATTACACCATTCTTTCAAAAATTGATACTCTTTCGAACTTTAGCAAAAGGTATTTCTACTGATACAATTTTTTATTATTTAAGTTTCTTTTCTGTACCTAAATTTTTAAGATAAAGGGTAAACGCATACGTATTAAAACCAATTAATTGTTTATTATCAGATATTTTTCAGCTCAAACTAAAGTGGATTTAAAGGAAAAGAAAAAGGAGCAGTTAGCAAACAGTTCTTCGTTTATGATGAATATTTTTCGCGGGAAGCTGGTTTCAAAGGAAGTTTTCCCATATCCTGATGTCTTACACGAGGAACAGAAAGAACTCATTACGAGTTTAGTTAGTCCGTTTGAAAAATTTTTTTCAGTAAGTACAATTGCTAGTAATGTACATATTATTATACCCGACCCTTCACTAGTGCGCTAGAATTTGGTAACGCTTCTTTGCTCACAATGGAGGCCGCCGTAGCCGAATGGGTGCACGCTACCATTCGGTACTGACCGGGTAGGAAAACCGCCGTGGGCACGAAACTTCAAAATTATAGAAACTGTTTTTTCTAGTAGTGGCGCCTTTGACAGGCAATAAAAAACAGAAAAAAACTATCTACCGTTCGGACTCGGCATAAATCTCTAAGTATCTCCATTTGCGGAACAGCGTCAAGGTGTACACAACAAATGGGAGGAGGAGCTCAGTCAAACAACTAACAGGGCCAATTATATATAGATCAGAGACCTGCATGACTCACTGTTTTCTTGAGTTGTTCATACGCTAAATTTCTTGCTCACATTCAGTCAATTGAACCAAAATATTTGGTCAAGTGCAATCAGCTCATGCAGGCGAACGCGTAGTTCAGCTTAGTCAACCCGTATGATCTAATGTCTTCGGCTCAAATCTAGTCATTGAACAAAAAGCAGCATTGAATGAAATTAGCATCGGCCTTTGCGTTCAAACGATCAAACTTGTTCAAAGAAGTAATTGTCATTATTGTAAAAAGCACATGTTCGAGCAAACGAGCGTTGGCGTACAATGTATGCTGTAAATTGCGTTTCGTATTTAAAAGGATTCGTTGGTTTCAGCAATGTTTCCTTATTTACATTATTTTCTTTCGTGTTTTATTATAAGTTTTAAGAAAAAAAACAAATATGAAAATATAGAGTTTTTGCTTTAAAATTTTGCTTTTACTTTGCTATCGTTAGTTACAAGCAAAAACTCATGCGGGATCATACGTGTTAAAACCGGCTCATTTGGCTCTATAGCCCTTTTATTCTTGCTCAAAAAAATGAATGTATAGCCGAACGAGCAAATACCCGAAACGGCTGCTATGAAGACGATTGGTGATAACATCGGAGAGCTAAAACGCAGCACATGATTTGATTGAGCTGAAATAAACAATGACAATAACTTATTTGAACAAGTTCGATCGTTTGAACGCAAAGGCCTGTTTTTTTGTTCAAGCGAAGCGTATGAATGTTTTACACTGAGCCGGTGCAGTTCTCTGATATAGATATATATCACAATATATATGTAATACTTATATATAATAATAACAAACTTCACTTATTCTGACTAAAATAACTTAACTAATAACAAAGGTAATAATATTGTATTTACATATACCATATTAACACAAATTCTTTTGTTAAGTCGCTTTATCTTCTCATTTGCTATTTAAATTTTTAGGTCTCTCTTGCTCCTTACTACTCTAAAAATTCTAATTTTTCCCATGTCATACTTTTTGCAATGACAATTTTCAATTTATTAAAGTATGCAGGCCGCCATAGCCGAATGGGTTGGTGCGTGATTACCATTCGGAATTCACAGAGGGAACGTCGGTTGAATCTCGGTGAAAACACCAAAATTAAGAAAAAGATTTTTCTAATAGCGGTCGCCCCTCGGCAGGCAATGGCAAACCTCCGAGAGTATTTCTGTCATAAAAAAAAAAGCTCCTCATAAAAATATCTGCGGTTCGGAGTCGGCTTGAAACTGTAGGTCCCTCCCTTTGTAGAACAACATCAAGACGCACACCACAAATAGGAGGAGGAGCTCGGCCAAATACCCAAAAAGGGTGTACGCGCCAATTATATATATATACAATATAAAGTATGCAGGATTTCTTTTTGTATTTTTGCCTGCTGGTCAAGCATCAGCACTTTTGTGTATCCTGCTTTCGGTCTTCTCGGCTGGGGCGTACGTTCTGCAGTTTTAATTAACGCCGGCCTAGCATGAAGGTATTCTTTTTATTTATTAGCAATTTTCGAGCTAAGTTGGTCTTTTGGTGAATCCACAGCTATAAGAGCGTTATACGAGGTGTGTTCAAAAAGTATCGCGAATAGTGTGTTTTTTTGAAAAATTATTTGTTTATTCATCAATATCTATTTTGTCCCCTTCAAAGTAATCCCCATGAGATATTACGCACTTGTGCCAACGTTTTTTCCAATCTTCGAAGCCCATCCAAAAATATTTTTTTTATCTTGTTCAGCTCCTCCTTCGATGCCGTCTTTATATCGTCAATCGTAGCGTAGCGTCGCCCTTTCATGGACCTCTTCAGTTACGGGAATAAGAAAAAGTCACAGGGGCCAGATCTGGGGAGTACGGTGGCTGTGGCATCATTAGTGTGTTGTTTTTGGCCAAAAAGTCGCGCACAAGCCACGATGTGTGAGCAGGGGAGTTATTGTGATGCAAGAGCCAATTTTTGTTCTTCCATAAATCCGGGCGTTTCTGGCGGATTGCTTGGCGCAAATTGCGCATAACTTGCAGGTAATATTCCTTATTGACTGTTTTAACCTCAGGCAAGAACTCATGTTGCACAACGCCCCTGCATTCGAAGAAAAAGGTAAGCAAAATTTTTACATTCGACCGAACTTGGCGCACTTTATTCGATCTTGGTTCGTGCAGCAGCTTCCATTGAAATGATTGAGCTTTGGTTTCCACGTCGTAACCATAAGCCGCCGATTCTTCACCAGTTATGACCCTCTGGAGCAAATTAGGGTCGTCGGGGATAGAGTCCAACATCTCATTAGCAATGTTCATGCAATGCTGCTTTTGGTCGAAATTGAGCAGTTTTGGTACGAATTTTGCGACAACCCGTGTCATGGCCAAATTAATGAAAAAATCGAATGGCACGAGCCAGTCGATATGTCTAGGTCCTCAGCAACTTTTCTAACGGGGATTCGACGATTGGCCAATACCATTTTCTTCACTCATCATTTTTTTCGTCTGTTGTTGAAGTGCTCGGGCGTCCGGCACGCTTTTAGTGATTTACATCTTCGCGGCCTTCTGAAAACATTTTGTACCACCGATAAACGTTGCTTTGGTTTAAAGTAGCATCTCCGTGCGACACAGTCAACATTCGCAATGCATCCGCGCACTTAATTTCGTTTTCCACACAAAATTTGAAACAGGTTCTTGATCCATCTTTTTGAGTAGGTAAACATCGAAGACAAGCAGAAACACGTGCAGACAAAGCAGCTGTCAACAATTGACTGAACATTCAAAATGCCAGAACTCGTCGGCATGAGTGAGAGACATGAGTACCCCAAAAAATCGTAATTCGAATATACGTAACCTGCGAAAATTCAAAATTCGCGATACTTTTTGAAAACACCTCGTATCTTTTTTGTTAATAGCAATACATTTTTTGATTGTTTGGTATTTTCTAGAATAGAATAAAATACATACATATTTTATATGTATTTTAAGTATTTCATCGTAAATACAGTCCGTTCACTTGATTAGAGGCAATAATTTTTTTTGGAATAAAATGGTTATTAAAGCAACCATATTTGATCTAGTAACATAAGGGCTTCTGATAATTAAAGCGAAAATAAATATGCATCAAAATATTATTCCACCAAACGGTATTTCGCAGTAGTAAAACTTCAGCAGTTGTAATATTGTGCTTGATTTATTAGTTCACTTGAATAGAGGCACTCAGTTAAAAAATAAATAAATAAATTATTGGCAAATGGGTTTTTATGAGGAGCTTTCTCACGGCAGAAATACACTCGAAGCTTTGCCATTGCTTGTCGAGGGGTCACCGCTGGAGCATGCCTGCTCAATAAAGGAATTAGACAGACCGCTAACAATTCTGGGTATATTTTCAAGTGAAACATTCCCTTCATGGTAGCGTTGCCGTTTGACCGCTGAATCCGATTGGGGGGCACTCCTTATCTCCGCTTCCCAACCGCCCGCTTCGTACCCTAATAACAGACTTTCATCGCATATATAATATTTCAAAACTGTCAATCATCTGATTTATGTTTACATTCAAATGGGATGGCACATACAAGAAAATTAAATACCATGGATTATACCTATGTATAATATTTCGGAGTCTAAACTGAAAACTATGGACTAAATTAAAGATCTAGGGGTATTTTTCGACTCTAAACTCACATTAAGTAGCCATATAGATTATTTAGTTCCGAATGCTTACGCTTTAATTAGGAAAACGTCCCTTTTGGCCCTGATCTGCCCTGACGAACCAGAGAGTGCCCCCGTTTCGACACCGAAAGAGAAGGCCTTTGCAGGGTTTTTGGTGAGCATCCCACAGAGGCAAACCTTACGATGCAAATGTGCGACAAACCTGGAAAATGGCGAGCATTAAGTGGTGTAGCAGCACGTATAATGAAAACGCTGCGTGATGAAGAACGGGTCCGAAAGGCGAACCTCCCGACGTATTACTTAACGGCAAAGTTTCGGGAGGAGAAAAAAAACCAACATTAGAAGAAAACCACAAAAGTATGCGTTCTTCAATTTGTACACAGATGATTTTTTCGCAGCAATGCTATTTAGTTAGAAGTACCAAAATAATACACATTCATCAGCGAAAGTCTCAACGCCGTAAATAAGACAAATCAGTTGCAGGATACCCGAAGTTATATTCGGCCGACGCATTAGGTTGTCTGTACACAGTTCAACCAACCAATCAAGCATGTTTTTACTCACCACTGTTAGTGAAGGTACGAAAAACTTCCAAGAACAGTAAATGGTTAACTATGTGTGACGTATCGAGAAGCTTAACAAGAAATAAACCTTGCAAGTGATGCACATGAGGAGACTGTTGTATCGAATTCTGCTCAACCAAAGCACATATGCACGTTATTTGCCATATTATCATAACGTGTTTTCCCATCCAATCTGAAACATCTTTGTGAGAAATACAAAAATTACAAGATTACGAGTCCGAGCCTACAATTTACACTAATCGTGTATAAAAAGCGTTGGTTTCGATTGAGAATATACACTGGCTCAAACGCCTAATTGTACACATTCACCGTTTAACTTTCAAACAGATTTTTGCAACGACATACTAATTTTATTTCGGAAACAGCATCTTTTGTATTTATTTATAGTCCACTCAATTGAATCACATAAAAAAATTATATGGTATGTATTGCATTAAACATTGTTTTACTGGAAAAAATATAATCAGAAACATAACAGAAAAATATAATTGTTGAAAATAATGTTCCATATAATAATGCAAACAATCGGAAATCTAAGTTCCGGATTGTACACCTGGAGGTATAGGCACAATTTTTCTGATTTTGCCAACCAAACTATTGTATTAGGGAATGAAATTGCACATACCACATTCAGCACCCGCCTAATAATTTAATGTACTATATATATGTCTCAAATAATTAGTTCTATGGCGCCATGTAAAGAAATTGAGTGTGAAAGCCCACGCATATTGATTGATGCATCCGCTGAACATTTCACAAAATAATTGCTGGGTTTATTCATAGGGCAATAATACAAAGTATGCAAATCAGCAGAATCAAGACAGATTAAAAAAATGACTGTTTACAACAAAACTGAGATTGTGTTGGTGATATAAGAAAAAATGTAACGTGTTCGTTGCCGGACACAATTCTGCTGCTGAATGCCCCATGATGTGGCAGCTAAAGTTAAAATTCTACAAGCCACAATTTTTCTGGAGATGGCCAAAACTTGTGACGGTATATTATAAGAGGACACTGTATAAATTTCACAAATAGCCCTCGGTTAGGTTCTGCTAAATAGGTGCATCCTTTTCGCAATTTGCGTTGCGCAATTTGTTAGTTTTGTGGGGAATTTAGAAAGGGTTCGTTGTTTTTACAATATGAGTTCCACGTATAAAGAACCATTTTAAGCAGCGTTCCTATGTACTCACCCTAAAGGTTCAAAAATGTCACGTGTATCTGCAGCAAAATATTTGAAGAAGTCGACAACGTTTATAAATAAATGGGTGCAACGGTATACCGAAGTTAAAAATGTTGACGACTACCTCAGATAAGACCCAAAAAAATACCTGTCCAAAGCAATATGGGGAGTATTATTAATTAGTTTGTGACAAAGCCAAATTTAATCGTTACGTGAAGCTGAAACAGTTTTAAGGAAAAGTGGTGTTAATGTATCCAAACTCACGATTCGAGGAAGTACACGTGCAGAGAACTTCAAATTCCGAAGCACATTTTAAAAACCGCTATTCTATTATCACACATTTACGAGTCAAAATTGTTTCGCTGCTTCTCGAGTTGCGTGTCAAACGTAAACAATGGATTTCTTTACCTTGTCGATTATAGTCTAAAGGAGATAGATGCATTTCTTTGATTATGATTGATCGTTTTACATACAGTATTGGCACATAATTCTGTACTTACATCATGCTCGCCGATTTTATCCATCTATCGGGTGCCATTTGTGAAATAGCTACAACAAAATTGGGATACAAAAGCAAAAAACAAGCAACTGAATTTGTTTCCAATTTGTAGCTAACCAAATGCCTTAGTGTACCAAAGCTAGGGTTTAGTATGAGATCGCCTATAATACTATAATCTTCTTCAATGTTGTTTATTTAGTGAGTGTCCGTATTCTGACGTTCAAAAATTGATTGCAGGACGTGTGTGAACATTTATTGGTACTCAAAGGGAACTTTTCGTGTAGGATGCAGTAGTTGAAATATACATTTAAGCACCTAAGACAAGAATCTTGGATAAACAATTTTTAAAACACTTATGCGTAAATCTTGCAGGTTTTGTTTGAACGCCACTTCTAACACGGGCAATAATGCATCTTTATTCTGTTCAATCAACCATCTGACGAACCATTTTTAGAAGATTTGTTTACCATTGGTTAGTGCACAATGTAGCATATATCTATATCTATACCTATATATAAAAATGAAATGATGTTCGTTTGTACGCATTTTTTTGGGCCGATACGAGGCCAATTTTATTCGTTCTTTTTTCATATTATAGGGATCCACTAGGGGAAGGTTTTTAGCAAAAAAAAATTTTTTGTTTAATATTTTCTTCATATAAAAAAAAGAAAAAATCAAAATATTGTACAAATTGTGTTTTTAGTGAAAATTGCCGCAGAACTTGCTCGATTCTTAGATTAAGTTTCGAATTAACATTAATTTTATGTGTACAACTTTTTTTGAATATATATACGAATTTTTCGTTATTGTGAAACGATTTGTGTCGTGTTGCTAAGTTGCAAATTTTTTTCGACGGAGAGTAAACATAAACACAGAGGTTTGTAGGCTCTTTATGAAGAGAAATGCTTTAGTACACATACTCGAACGCCGAACTACTGATTTGTGTTTTGTGTGCAGTTCATTTGTGAGAGCAACAAGTGTGTTGACCAAGGATAATAGATTTACCAAGGTTTGCCAGACAAGAAATAGTTATTCGGCTCTCAGAGAATTTGACAGAAGTTGTTTTTGGGTTTACGTCAAACGAGGCAAGGATGATAGATTTACCAAGGTTTGCCAGACAAGAAAACAGTTATTCGCCTCTCAGAGAATTTGACAGAAGTTGTTTTTGGGTTTACGTCAAACGAGATATACATTTTGTAAGTGCAAAGGAATAGTTCAAACGGTTTGTTTACGAATACCGCACACCAGAGCACACCACTTTATACCTTTCCCCATGTGATGTGGCAGAAAAAATTTGTTTTTTTTTGTTTTTGCAGTTTCAAGCAGACCTGGTAAATCTATAGGCGTTGTGTGTTGACAGTTTTCTTTGGGTATTCACATCGATAAGATTACAATAGAATACATTGTTCCCGGATTGATACGAATTAAAAAAAATTACATTACATTTTCAATGGCAGATTTAAATAAAGTTGTGGATTTATTTACCGAAGAGGATGAACACATGAATACACAAAATTCAGATAACTCCAACGATATGAGCGTGTTTGAAGACATGGGAATTCAGATCCATGAGGACAATGTGATTGTTGTTTCAGATGAAAATTCAACGAACAACGAGTCAAAGACGGAAATTGTTCATCACGAAACGAAAACACAATCCGAAGTTCTCAATCGAGAACTGGAGCGTGAATACCATTATGATTGTAATGAACTAAACACATTTGTAACATCAAATTTAACGAAATTTAATTACCCATGTTGCTGTTGGTGATACAATCATGAATAATGTTAGCCATGGAACTGGTGGATTGTTTTTCTTGGATACTCCTGGGGGAACAGGAAAGTCCTTTTTGATTTCTTTGATATTAGCAACAATTCGATCAGATAATAACGTTGCATTGGCACTCGCTATTTCCGGAATTGCGGCTACATTAGTGGAAGGCGGTCGCACAGCACATTTTGCATTAAAGTTGCCTTTGAATATGCAGGTAAATGAAACACCAACATGTAATATTTCGAAAACATCTGGAATAGCAAAAGTTCTTAAAGTATGTAAGCTCATCGTATGGGACGAGTGTACTATGGCACACAAGAAACCATTGGAAGCACTTGATAGAACTTTGAAAGATCTACGAGGAAGCCAAACAGTCTTTGGAGGTGCCATGATTTTATTGGCTGGAGATTTCAGGCAAACCTTACCTGTGATCCCAAAATCCACGGCTGCAGATGAAATCAATGCATGCTTAAAATCATCGTATTTATGGAGACATGTAAACACGCTTACACTTGCTACAAACGTACGTGTTCAACTACAGAACGATCCGTCAGCAGCTGAATTTTCACACCAATTACTGAAAATCAGAAATGGCCAAATGTCTGTCGATCCAACAGGAATGATTACATTGCCTAACAAATTCTGCACTTTGCACAGTCTAAAGAGGCATTGATACAGAGTGTATTTCCAAACATAGTTCAACATTACAAAAACCATGATTGGCTCAGCGAAAGAGAAATTTTAGCTGGGAAAAATAAGGACGTCAATGATATAAATGTAGCTATTTTGGATCAAATACCTGGTGACATAGTTGCATATAAGTAAGTCAATGGACACTATTACTGATCAAGATGATGTCGTAAATTATCCAACTGAATTCTTAAACTCACTCCATTTGCCAGGCCTACCACCTCATAATTTACGATTAAAAATTGGAGCACCGATTATTATGCTGCGCAACATTAATGTGCCACGACTTTGCAACGGTACCAGACTCGCTGTGAAGAAGCTAATGGGTAACGTTATCGAAGCAACAATTTTGAAAGGGAAGTACAAAGGAGAAGACGTTTTGATACCCAGAATTCCACTGATTCCGACGGATTTACCATTCGATTTCAAACGTTTGCAGTTCCCTATTCGCCTTGCCTTCGCTGTGACAATTAATAAGGCGCAAGGGCAGTCTCTACAAATGTGCGGTATTAGTTTAGAATACCCAATTTTTTCTCATGGTCAATTGTATGTATGTAGCTTAGTAGGCAAACCATCGTCATTATGCATTTACGCGAAAGATGGAAAAACCAAAAACGTTGTCTACCAAAAAGTGTTACAATAAAGTTCGAATGAAATTGTATCAAAGAATTTGCTTTGTTTCGTATTAATTTTATTCTCTATCAGCAAATCATTGAATTTATCGCCTAGCGAAGCGGGCGAGGGTACGCTAGTAGACTTATATATTTGAAATGTAACAATATTTCACAATATCACTTCATCCTTTTATAAATATTTCTTGGGTTGCGTCGAGCATTTTATGAAAAATTGTTTACATGCACTCGTAAGGACAGCCACAGTCCGTCAGCTTAGGGAAGCATCTTACACTGGTTCTTACGGTGTTATAGATCGTTCCAGTATTAAAGTGTTGACAGTAAACATCAACATAATCCTAGGCAGGAGGGATGACTTCGTATGCTCCACACACAATCGTGAAAGGATAGTACCGTGGTAGCACTGCCAGCACATATGTATATATTTTATTATCATACATATTAGCTGTCAACAAGGTATTTTGACTTCGTTTTGTTTTCTAATTTCTGAGCGGTAATAACATCATTGAATATTGTAGTTTTCCAATTAATTAATTGTAAGAGTAATAATAAGTTTAACGGCGGATGCCGCAGCCAAATGGATTGGTGTGTCGTTATCTTTAGGTAGTGCACGGGTTAGAAACCCACTGTGGAAGCGAAGTACAAACAAATAGTTGCCTCGCTACAGCTCCATCAAGACGTCCTCCGCAAATTGCAGGAAGAGCTCAGCGGAGCAATAAACAACGGATGTAGACACCAATCATATATGCTGTGGACAATCACGAATATTCGCGAAACAACTGGCACCAATATCGAAGAAATGAGATACTAAAGCAATAACATGAATGCTACACGAAAAAAAGTTTCCAGAAAATACGAGTTGTCACATCTAAAAATTATGATAGTTATTAGGTATATGTACTATATCAGCAGAGGTACATGCGCACAAATCATTCAGTCGTAAGTTAAACGTGCGAATTTGTAAACGTAAAGTAAAGCGAATAAGTGTTGAAATTAAATAAAGCAAGTTGAGTTGCCATTAGGTTGTGACTTCTATTTAGCAGTCCAGTGATCGAACTCAGAGGAATTATTGTGAGACGGTTTATTTGGATAAAAATGTAACAATATAATAAATAAATATTGTAAACAAGCCTTAACACCGAAGTTAATCGAATTATGATTTGTTTTACTTCATAATAAAAAGAAATGTGTTGACAAAAATGGAGTCGCGAACCAGCGCGAGAATGAAATGCATATTCTAAGGCGTTTTCATGGGAATTCCGCTTAATGAGGACGTCTTTATTGAAAGTTTGTAAATTCGAGCTTATAATAAATAAAATAAAATTTATGTCGGTGCAGCGCAAAAGAAAATTCTACAAGTTTTATATTCTGCATATCGGTAAATCAAGAGAAATCAAAAAACGGTCACTGCCCTATATGGATGCAAAATAGATGTATGTAAAAGATGGGCTTCAAACCGTCCATAATAAATTGGTTGTGAGGTCCACCCTCTTCTTCTAACGGTGGCTAACGTTGAAAAAAAAATACAAATTTCGGGCTAGTGGCAACGCAATCAGACTTATGCATACCTATCCTGGGAAGATTTCAGATTGGGCACTATACTTGAACGTATACATGTAAAGTAAAGCAAATTATGTTGCCATTAATTTTTGACTTTTATTGGACAATCTAGTGATCGCACTCAGAGGAATTATTGTGAGACATTTATTTGGAATTTAACGCAACGAATTCGTAACAATACATTTTTTAAAATGCTCTTGTTTCATTTGAATATTTTTGAATACACACAAAGATTTATCGCCCAACCGTACAACGGAATAACAAAAACATAAACTTCGTTGCAAATTATTTTGTTGTATAATGCACGCCAAGTATCAACTTTTGTTTGAATTTGCTCAATCTCCTATTGGACGACTTTTGCAGAGCAACTCACTTGAACGGACTAACACAATGACCGTATCACTTTTGATAACCTCTTATCCAAGAACAATAGAGACAACATATTATTATGTTAGCACAATTGAATACTTGTGTGAGTATAAGTTAGATGCGCGTTTGCTAGCAACTGCACTTTCTGTAAGATTTTTAAAGTCCTATATTTCCATTTTTAAGAAACATTTAAACCAATTTTTTTTGCTAATCAGAATCCTTAACAGAAATAAAAAAAAAATCGCTTGCGAAATATATATTCGTATAATTGAAACGTACATATATTTGTTAAGTGTTTGGAGAAGCTTTGGGTACGTTCGCGATGGCAATCAGAACAGCAGTGTTGCAAATTTTGCAAAGTATCACGTTCTTCTTGAATCTGTGGCAACACTTGCAAAAGTCAAACGTTCTATTTTCTCATCACGCGCGCAAATAACCTCAATAACCGGCAACACAAAATTTTTGTCTGCAAGCTTAACACTAATGCAATGGAAAAAGAAAGGTAAGCGTAATTGTTATGTATTTAATGCTGAGTATCAGCAGTGTAGTGCAAAATAAGCAACAGGGTTGCTGTATTGCTGCAGCTATACATTTTCGCGAACGTACCCTTTTTCACCATTTCTGGTGTGAGTCTTAATGTAGTCTTATGTACGCAATTGCCTAAAATAGACCTTGATTACATAGGTAGACGATTGTTCGGTTTTCCTCTCCAATCTTTCACTCTTTTTTACTGCACCCCACTAAATCTACGATGACCTGGGCGAAGGTGGTAAACCCTGACGAATGAGGTTAAACTATCATTGGAAGTAAACAATCCCAAGCTACTGGGTGTTCATTTCGATAGTTTTTGCTCTCCATCTCCGCGCATAGAACCGCTTTTGTCACTGAGTTCGAAAACCTCAACAAACTCCTCAAGTCGCTGGCCCACCAGAGACATTACCTACTTATTTTGTAAAAAAGGCCAAAATTTAAGTTCGTTACTACTTAATGTAATTTTACGATACTATAATAAATAAACAAAATATCATTTTCCTTTCAGGAAGTGAATAACGCTGCACGAAATGACGAAAACTCATCGATAGATGAATCCGTACTTGATCAATTATGGGAACTTGGAGCATTTGGCATTCAAGTTCCCGAAGAATATGGTGGCTTGGGACTTTGTAATACACAATATGGACGTCTATGTGAGATATTGGGTGCTACTGATCTTGGCGTTGGAATAACTATTGGGGCTCATCAAAGTATTGGATATAAAGGAATATTATTATTTGGTACTCAGCAACAGAAAGATAAATACCTATCCAAATTAGCGGCCGGGAAAGTGTATGCAGCATTCGCTCTTACTGAACCCAGTTCTGGTTCAGATGCTGGTTCGATAAAGACACGTGCTGTAAAAAGTGATGACGGGAAACATTTTATCTTAAATGGGTCTAAAATCTGGATATCAAATGGGGGAATTGCTGAAGTTATGACAGTATTTGCACAAACAGAGCAAGTCGATTCGAAAACTGGAGAAAAAAAAGATAAGGTACGTTGACTGCTTAAACCTTAAACTTGACCTTAATAAAGAAAAGCATTAACTTACATTTAAAAACTGAGCATAAATTTATCCGAAACAGGGAAAGGTTTAGTTGGTTTTTTTTCCAAAACTTGCGTTTCCATTAGTTTCCATAGCAATGTAATAACTCTTTTTAGTGAAGGTGCGACCGCCGTAGCCGAATGGGTTGGTGCGTGAGTACCATTCGGAATTCACAGAGAGGACGTTGGTTCGAATCTCGGTGAAACCAAAATTAATAAAAACATTTTTCTAATAGCGGTCGCCCCTCGGCAGGCAATGGCAAACCTCCGAGTGTATTTGAAAAAGCTCCTCATAAAAATATCTGCCGTTCGGAGTCGGCTTGAAACTGTAGGTCCCTCCATTAGTGGAACAACATCAACACGCACACCACAAATAGGAGGAGGAGCTCGGTCAAACACCCAAAAAGGGTGTACGCGCCAATTATTTATATAATATATATGTAGAGCTTATACAGTTTGTCTAATAGAAGCGTAACCGTCATAACTTAGAAACTATTTGACCAATTCGATTCTAACAAACTGCATTGCATGGGCTAATAATATTTATTATACGCTATATGTATATTCGATAAAATGTATATTCCCCAACATTACCAATAATGACTTCACATTTTCGAGTCATACTTTGTGTTAATTTCTGCGCAAATCAGCCGAATATGCCTCGATAACTGTTTGACCGTTCATATTTGTTTTCCTCTGAATTTTGGCTTAACTTTTGCCCAAACATTTTCAATAGAGTTGACATCAGCGGACTCTGAAGAACACTCCAACATTTCAATCCCATTTTTCTGTTTCCACTCTATACACCTTAGGCTTCGATGCTTGTGATCGTTGTCTTCTTGTAAAATCCAAGGTTGGCCACTTCTTCTAAACCTCTTCGCAGCTGACAGTAATAATGCTTTTTGGTAAACTTTATTCATCAAAACAGCATTCAAATTAGCGGTAAACTCAAATAAACGACCAAATTATTTTTCGGAGAAGCAGACCCAAACATGAACTCTGTGAATTCACTTTAGCCAATGCAAGTCTTTTTCAATTGTGTGATAATGAGAGCAGCGGCTGTTTTAATGTGCTCCGAATTTGAGGGCTTCTGCACGTCCTCAAATCGTGTCTTTGGATAAATTAACACCACTTTTCATTATAATTGCTTCTGCTTTACGCAACGATAAATTCGGTTTATGAAAATAAACAAATCAATTCTGAAAACTGTTCCTGGAATACATAGAGAACTAAATCTCAGTCTACGGCTATCTGACTACTGTGTCTTTGAAGATGAACTCATGAATATAAAAGAGGATGCTTTGTGGGTTATGGACTTAAAAAATCATTATTGGCTTTTAGTTACTAATCAAATACGCATTTGCAATTTATTGCATTTGAAATTTTTATAATGCAATGTTATTCAAGCAACCACAAATTTTCGCTGTGCACAGGTGACACGAGAATATGTATGTAAATTAATTAAAAGTAGAATCCGGAAAGAATATAAGATACTTTGTGAAAATTCTAAAAACAAGGGCTTAATTTATTTTGTTTTAATTGAATTTATTTGAAAACAAATTATTTTAAATATGAAAAATGGTAGTTTTTTAATTATGGTAACGCTTTAAACTATTTTATTAGCTTAAAATATCAACCTTTCACTAATTTTAATATTTGATTTCATCCATTTCATTTTTCTCTGTTATTTGAATGTAAAATCATGTAAAATATGTGCATCGAGTTATTAACGCATAAATGGGCAATTGACGTCAGTTATTTTTGGCGCCTTTCTGAAAGCTCGCTATTTCGTGCATCAGCTGTTTATTAGCCCAGGGAATGTTGCTGTATACTCAATCAAGTTCCTGAGCGCTCTCACATAGAAAGAGAGAGAGTCCCGCTTTTAGTTATCCATGGTGTGAACAAGGATTGATTTGAAGAGCGTAACAATACGTGTGAATGGGGAAATTCAAGTCAACTCCCCTGTTACGTAGCAGTCAAAGTCACTCACAATTCTGCCTTGAATGGCCAAATCTCCTATTCATTCTTGACTACTCTGCTGCCATTAGCTTCTAAAACGGTATGGAAAAGAGTGAACAAAATTTATTGAAAAATGATGTATGATTTTACAGCAGGGGAGAGAATACTTTAGAGTAGTTGTTTTCGGCACGAAGTGTATTATGCCATATGTACAGCATGCACTCCAATTTGACTGAATGTATGTATAAGTATGTAATTCAAGATTTAAAAAAATGCTGTCAGTAAGGAAATTCGCAGTTATCTTTAAAGGGGTCTTTTTTCAGTTTGGTTTGGTTGTTATTCGAAGGGACAACTCAGTACTTTTTGATTTATAAATTATTTTCGAGATACTTCGGTCGAAGGTAATCACTGTAAAATGTAATCCGTTTGCAAATACTTCATATTCAGAAGCGCAACTTTAATCTTCAATCAGCAGTAACGCATTTAATTTTTGTAGCTTTTCTTTATTATTAAACCGCAATGAATGCAGTGAAATAATGAAAAAGACAACAAATCATTACTAAAATGCAGTGACTTTCTTTCCAGCAGATACAATAAAATAGATGGATTCTGCCTGTCTAAAAAGTTGGAATTATCAATTCAATGGTTATATAAATATCTGAAAAATGTTACATTTATTGATATAATAAAACTTTAAATTTTCATTACTATCAATTTATTTAAGGCGTATTTGCAAATGAGTTTATGAACAGAGTTTAAAAATCTATGAATCTGGTTTTCAGGTGACAGCTTTTATCGTAGAGAGATCATTTGGAGGTGTAACTAGTGGACCACCAGAAAAGAAAATGGGTATAAAAGCGTCGAATACAACGGAAGTATATTTTGAGAATGTTAAAGTTCCTGTCGAGAATGTTTTGGGAGAGGAAGGCGAAGGTTTTAAAGTGGCCATGACCATATTGAACAACGGCAGATTTGGAATGGGCGCAACATTAGCCGGTACAATGAAATTTTGCATACAAAAAGCTGTCGAACATGCAAATAATCGGGTGCAGTTTGGAAATAAAATAAAAGAATATGGTTCAATACAGGAAAAATTGTCCCAAATGACAATGCTTCAATATGCAACCGAGTCAATGGCTTATGCTATATCGCAAAATATGGATAGAGGAAGTAAAGAATATCATTTGGAAGCTGCGATATCGAAAATTTTTGCATCTGAGTCTGCTTGGTATGTTTGCGACGAAGCTATTCAAATATTAGGAGGTATGGGCTATATGAAGGAGACCGGATTAGAACGCGTACTACGAGATCTCAGAATTTTCCGTATATTTGAAGGTACTAACGATATTTTGAGACTTTTCGTATCGCTCACAGGCATTCAGTATGCCGCATCCAATCTAAAACTTCTGCAGAAAGCTTTTAAAAATCCTGCCGCTAATTTTGGAATTTTATCGAGTGAGATATCGAAGAGAGTTTCATCAACGATCGGATTTAGTGTAGTTGACTTAACACCTTTTGTAGCGCCAGAATTGCAGACTCATGCTCAAAAAACCGCTCAGTGTATTGAAATGTTTGGGAAAACTGTTGAAGAACTTCTGTTGAAATATGGTAAAAATATTGTCCATGAACAGTATATCTTGACTCGGTTATCAAATGCGGCCATCGATATATACTTAATGGTAGTCACTTTATCTCGTTCATCCCGTGCATTGCAATTAAACCTACCCACGGCCCTACACGAAATTAAACTAACTAAGGCAATATGCATGCAGGTAAATATGTGGAAGTAGTATTATTTTTACTTTAAGAATATTGGCTTTAAAAAAAGTTGTGTTATTCTTTTTATTATTTAATACATTTATATGTGCTTGATAATAAGACTTTGTTGCGATAAGCTTTGCACCGAATGGGTTTCTAATAGGGGTCGCCACCCGAGGGTATTTCTGCCAAGAAAAAACTCCTTTTAAAAAAAGAGGTTGTCTGTAAAGTCGGTTTACTGACGATAGTTTAACGTGACAACGTCATAAGAAAATACTGATGTAATGGTTGCAATTTTCAAAAAAAAATGTTTTTGTTTGATAGATATTTTGTATGGATATAGAGAAGGAGGTAAATGGAATTGCAATGGAATAGGTCAAGTTACCTTTACACAAACGTGAAAAATGGAAATGCTCACTCAAATAGGACAGAGCCAGATGTCGAACGTTGCCGAATGCGGGGGCCGATTGTGCTCTTTGTCGATCGTTCCGCGCTCTCGCTTGCAGTTCAAGCAAGGTAACGACGCATGAGTAAGATAACGACACATTTTTTCGTGCGTGCAGCCGGCTAAATCGAATTATAAGACGTTATCACGTCAAAGCCGTTATGACGTTCGGAGTATAAAAATGTAGGTCTCTCCGTTTGTGGAGCAATACATACCACAAATTGGAGAAGTAGCTCGGCCAAACACCCAGCAAACTATGTACGAGCCAATAATATTATATATACATAGATATTTGTACCTTTCAGTTCCAGGGCACTAAATACAATGGTGTAAAACCTTTTAAATTTTCAGCTTAAAAGTGTTACAGGCGAATCCCCTGTGAATAAAATTATATCGATCTCATTGATTTTTTAAATTCTTTTAGTAAGCTAGTAGCTTAGTCGAATCGATTTTTTTGCTAGCTTGTTGCAGTAAACCATCATAACATTAATTTTTTCTATGCATTTAAATAAGGAATGCTAACTTGTTTCAGTAAACCATCGTAAAATTATTATTTTTTCTATAAATTTAAATAAAGAATAACGTTAATAAATTATAAAATAAAAATTCCTTGTAGAGTATTTACAGTTAACAATTACAATATAATTACTAATTATACTAGTTCACTCAGTAACTAAATACTTAAATCTAGATTTTGGTATAGAAAAATGTATGTCAAAAGAATTTGAATTTCATTTTCACTCTAGCAATTGGTGAATAAGAAGCATATATTGTTCTTGTTCGATCTAATAAATATCATGCTTTCGGAGGTTGCTAGATGGAATATTAAAGTAAATATGGCAAAAATAAATGTTAATGATGGAATACTCGTAGTTCTTCTACTATTTAGATATTTTAAATTAATTAACACACGCTTAGCAATATAGGAAGGTACCGGTTGTTGAAATCGTAGCGACGGAAGATCAAAGTGCATAGAAGTTCTTTGAACATTCTAAAGCCGTTTTATATGACAGATAAAATATGGTCTCCATATGAAGACGGCTTATTCTAATTTCTCTCGGAAGTGAACAGTAGTTTAAACATATAGAGATCAGTGAAATCTAAGCTAAAGTGACGAATGCAAGACTTCTCGAAATACCTGACAAGTTACAAATCAGCATGGCTTCCGTAAAGTGCACAGTACCACTACAGACCTTACCGCCATAAATACACGGATAAATGGTGGGCTTAACCAAAACTATCTCTGCGAGAGGACTGTCTTAAGTAGCGTTGGACGTATTGAACGCTATTCAACAGTCGACCCTCTCGCCGGAAGAGTTTGTCCACGCACCACATATGGAGTCGATATTCGTGATTCATATTTCGAGAGTAAAATTAAAAACAGAGAGGGATAAAGCCAGTAGTGTCGCAGGGTGGTGTTCTTTCAGCCTTGCTTTTCAACTTCTGTACATCGAAGCTTTCTCAACCACCAGAGGAAGTTTCACTGATTTCATATGCTGACTATTGTGTGCTGTTCTGTGTGTGTGCTCTAAAGTGAACGAGAATCGCCAGCTTTCCTCCACTAAACCAACGGCGACCCTATTTACCACCTGATCGAAGAAGGTCAAAACATAGTTTAAGGTGAAAGTCTACGATACACCAATACCAAAATAATCCCTAAATATTGGGTGTCACCTCAGTAGTCAAGTGGAAAGGTTTCGTTACATCGCATCAAGAAAAACGGAGGCCGTCGCAACTTAAAAAAACTATTAGAAATAGTAGTTTAAGAATCATTGAATTAGTTTCTAGAATGATAGAATAGAATCTACAAAATATTTTTTTTTGCTATTGACATTTGGTACTGGTGTACCAGTCAAAATTACTGGTGCATGTTTCTATGCAGAAACGTGTGATTTCGGCAGAATCATGAGGATTATATCGTCAAGTGGCTTCGTTCGTTTCGTTATCAGCATTGAGCCGTTGCTATTGTGTTTCTATTACAACCATATTTTGGAACATATACCTAAGTATTTGTACTGAGTTAGAAGCCTCTCGAGTTTTGGAAAACTGGATAATTACGCAAGCAAAATTGAAGGTATTTATTGCAATATTGTTCCCACATGGGGCGTCCGGAGGAAATACTTTCAGGCTTCAATATTTGTAGAACAACAAGTGGGGACCATAATTTTTCTCCAAATCTATGTGTAATATCGCTATTTTTTCGGATAGCCAAGCTGCAATCCAGACACTGGGTTCAGCTACAACAACCTCTAAAGTGGTGGAACAAAGCAGGACTAGCCTTACCATCTTGAGCGAAAACCACAAAGTTACCTTAATATGGGTCCCAGGACATCGGAGCATTGAAGGTAATGAAAAAGCGGGTGAACTGGCAAGAAGGGGATCTGCCATAAATAACGCTCTTGCAGAATCGGTATTTATACCACTAGGTGCAGTCAAGATTGCAATTTCCCTAAAATCGCAGATTGTAGATGGAGAGACCAGACAAAATGCAAAATTAGCAGAACGTTATGGCCCACCTACAACCTTAAGCAATCGTCAACATTGATAAACATGAAACGACGGGACGCCTGGAGACTAACGGCAGTCATAACTGGTGTTTGGTCTGTGGGAGAACAAGCAGCCAAAATGGGCATCCCTCACAACACATACTGTCACAGTTGTAAACAACCAGAAAAAGAGGAAACAATCTTCCACTTCCTCTGCGAATGCCCTGCCCTGTGGAAGGACAGAATGTTAACCCTGGGTAAACCGCTGTTCAAGAGTCTAGAACAGCTGTCTGGCTTAGATGTCAACGACCTGATAAGGTTCCTGAACCGCACAGACTGGATATAGTCATGCTGTAAATAACTGACAAACAAGTTGGTAACGAGAATGTTCAAAAAATGGTGCGGAAGCGCTAGTTGAATTATGGAAAAATCACCACTTAAACCAACCAACCATGTGTATACGAGATTTTATTCGGATTCTGCGATACACTCGTTTCGACAAAAGAAGTCAGAGGAGTCAACGTTTGCAAACATACGGATGCTCTAGTTTCAGCAGTTCAGGACAAAGTTATTGAAAACAGTCAAAACTGCTTCAAACCGGGTGCTCATATTGCCGTGGATGAGCAACTGTTTCCAACGAAGACCAGATACAAATTTACTTCGTATATGCCAAAAAAAGCACATAAATTTGGCATACATTTTTGGCTCTCGTCTGAAGTAGAGACGAAATTTGGCTAACCGTATTTAGAAAAAGACGAGTCTCGAAATGCACCAACCTCCCAAGCAAGTTTGTCGTAATGAAACTTCTTGAAACGTATACCAAAGTATTCCTTTGGCGTCAAAATTAAGGTCTAAAAATACTTCGTTGTTTGGAACAATACATGCAAACAAAAGGGAATTTTCGAAAACTTCCACATTTCTCAACCTTGTACCAATCCGATAGATGCACGCTAACCGTTTATAAAAGCATACCAAATAAAAAAGTGCTTACACTAAGTACAAAGCTTAAACACATCAAAATTGATAAAGCTGCTAAGAAATTACCTGAAACTGTATCGTTTTATAATATAGCCGGAATAAACAGCTTAATATATTGTACAAAAACACAACAGGAGAAAATATTTCACATTCTCATAGACTATCTGTTTAGATTAGTTGTTGTTGTTGTGGCAGCAAAAACATTCCCCATACATATACGAGGAGTGCTGCTGAAGTGACAGTCCTTGACCGGATATATAGTAAATCTGGTTCCCGTAACGTAGAACCGACTGTCGGGGGCAGGTATTTAGATTAGTAAAAGAACTTGCTTCAAAATTTCAGACGTCACGGCAAAAACTACACGAATATAATTTTCCAATTACAAGTGTCACGGTTTCTTTACGCAAATGATACCAAATAGAGTATTGCAATAATGATCAGACTACATATATTTGTAATACATGCAAAACAAATATATGCGGAGAGTGTACACACATGAAAATCTACCTATGTAGAAATTGTGACCGACAAACTCTAAACGATTAAGTATTTTGCTATTTGACGATGTCTATAAATTCAATTATCTATTACAACTAATATTGTTCAACTTTTTTTGTATTTTTTTACGAGTGGAGAAGATCGGAAGTCACAATAAGCAGTTTTTCTTATACACCAGTCATTTTGACTGGTTTTGGTAGAAATAGGTATATTTAAATAGCTGGTAAATCTAGTGTTAATGAGTGGAAGTTACATACCTAGCTGATTTCCAGTGAAAGCTTGGTGACATTCGGTTCAGAGGAAGCCAAGCTATTGCGTCTAAAGTGTCAGTATGTTTGTGTCATCGGTACAAAAATGAGTTTCGAACAAAGAGCTAATATCAAATTTTGTTTTAAAATCGGTAAAACGTTTACCGAAACATTTGAATTGATGAAAAAAGTTTATGGCGATGATTATCTTTCTCGTGCCAGAGTTCATGAGTAGTACACACGTTCGTAAATTTATCAAAAATGAACCGAAATCATCGTTGAAATTCAAGAAATCGAAGTTGAATATCTCCAAAACATCGATTTATCACATTTTAACTGATCATTTGGGCTTACGAAAAATCTGTGCACGTTTCATTCCGCACAAGTTAACTGAGGATAAAAAATTGATCATAATTTAACATTCGAAAGACTTCATTAAAGAAGTGAGAAAATTACGAGAACTTCCTTTACAATATTGAAACTGGTGATGAAACGTGGTGTTTACAACATGAACCTGAAAGCGTCAAAGTGCCGAATAGAAGGCCCAGATGAGCCACCACCCAAAAAATCGCGTTTGGAGCAGTCAAAAATCAAGTCGATACTCATTTGTTTTTACGATTCCAAGGGGATTGTCCACATGGAGTTTGTGCCAATGGGCCAAATCGTCAATGCAATTTTCTATTTTGGCGTTTTGAAGCGTTTGTTCCATCGTATTCGTCGAATTCGCCCTGAATATCGCGAAGGAGGAAGCTGGCGCTTATTGCATGATAATGCACCATCTCACCGGTCCATTCTTGTGACTGATTTTTTGACTAGATATCACATTTTAACCATCAATAACTCTCCGTATTCGCCTGATATGGCTGTGACTTCTACCTATTCGGAAAATTGCATTGGCAATGAAGGGAAAATTTTACGTCCGTAGAGGTCATCTAAAAAGCTTGTACCGACATCCTGAAGGATATTCCGGTCAATGACCCGAAACACTTTTTTGAAAAGCTTTTAGATCGTGCAACACAATGTATCGAGGTCAGAGGGGACTATTTTGAATAAATAAACTCGAAGTTATCAGAACAAAGCTCCTGCCGTTTCCATTTTGGCTCAGTCTTGTTTATTTTGGATTTCACCTTGTAGAATGATAGAATAGACCTCAGATGAAGTATTGCGTATTGCGCCCTGAAACTTGATGAGAGGTCAGAAACGAAACGGTACGAATAGGAGGTAAAGAAATGTCAAAATCATATAAAAATGCAAATGATAGACAAATTTGCAAACGAGTGTAAAATTATAAAATAAATAATATTTATTTATTAGTTTATTTTAAATAGTATTCGAGAAAACATAACGAAGTAATTTAATCGAACCAGCGGAAAACAGAGCAAGGATATTGAATATCGTAACAAATCGTTATTAAGTCTTATTTAATATAATAAATTATTTCAATATTGTGTGAAAGTAGTTAAGGAAAACAAAAATAGCTCTATTAACTGAAAGGACCAAGTAGTACATTAAAGTAGAATTCATACTACACATCACATCGTATCGTGGACGGACGAATTTCGGACTACTCAAATTCTCAACTGGAAACAATAGGAAAAGCAACCGCAAGATTAGAGACAGAAAATTTTAAAACAATACACGAAATAAACGTTAGCAAGAATTGAAATGATGACTCGGACACGAAAGTTTGTAATAAATTGACATTTTCCTTGCATATCCCTAACAATATAGCAGATTAAAGCACATTTGAATAATTTTAAAATAGATAAAAATAATAGAGAACAGCAATGAGCAGAATCATTTATGAACTTATGGATATTCATATGTAACAAATAATATATTGTAGTTAAAATCCTTGGAAGTGATACTTATGTGTGTTGAATCTTTTCTACAATTTAAATACAAAATAGAAATCTTAAAAGAGGAAATTGTAAATATTGCTTATGTTATATGCTCGATAAAAGCCATTCATATATTCTGTTAAATGATGAAAACCCCATTGCAAGGAAAATAATCGGTAACGAGAACATCGCTCCATTTGTGAGAAAACCTTAAGCCGCACACCACAAAATTGAGGAGAACCTCGACCAAAACCCAACAAAAGGCGCCACTATATATAATATAATATAATGTATCTACATATTTTCACTTCAAAGTGAAGGATATAGGCTCAATCAATTCCGAGCAAAAACCAAATAATTGTATTTTTTCTCTATTATATTGTATTTCGCTTGTTTAAAATTCGCTAGTATAGGGTTTTTCAGTAAGAGCGCTTCAACTTTTGAACTTTTTTGAATAAAACACAAACGGTTTGACTTTTTTAACTATTTTTTTTTTTATTATCGAGTTTGAACATATACATTTAAGTATGAAATTCGATTTCTTTTGCATGACCACCGCGTGCACGTTTTACGAAGTCCAATCGTTGAACCCAATTTTCGACCACTCTTTTGCATAAATCGGCCGAAATTCCAGCAATTTCGCGTTCAATATTGGCTCTGAGCTCACAAATCGTCGCCGGCTTGTTATTGTAGACCAATGACTTTACATAACCCCAAAACGGGACGGCTTGTTAAATGGACCGTAAAATGGCCGTAATGCTCTTAAAGTAGCAGCAACAGAACGATTATTTTCATAAAAAATTGCACGATTTGCAATCGTTGCTCAAGTGTGTAGCGTTCCATGATGAAATGTATACTAATGAAGTTTACAAATGACAAGCCCTATCGGAAAAAAGTTGAAGCGCACCTATTGAATAACCCTATAGTACCTTTTGCTTCTATAATAATTTATTAACACCCAATATGTTATTTTACTTTACTTTTTCAGGCCTCAAACCGTTGTACGGATAACCTTCGGAAGTCGACTGCAAAATCTGAAGTGGAACTATTTAACATATTGGCTGAAATAGCTAAGGAAGTCAATAATAGTGGTGGGGTAAACACCACTCATGTCCTAACAAGTTCTTAGTAAATCTTATTTAATTTTAGATCTTTATTATATGTATACTTTTCCTTATTTTTTCGAATTCTCACTAAGGTTTTAACACACATTTTTTCTATGAACTGAAAGAAATTACAATTAAAAAAATTATGAACGTTTTCCAAATTTTTAATCATTTGCAATTTTTTTTAATGGTACCAAATTTACTTCAAGAGAGGCTGGCGATAATGACCTGGTCAAGTTTTGTTTACCAATACGTACAGGACTTCTTCAATCGTGGAAAATAAGCTAAAGTTATTAAATAAAAGCATATATATTATTTGAATAGGGTAATACTAACTATTTTAATTTCATCGTTCGAAATAAAGCAAACAAATTTTTCGGAACTTTTTACATGTTATAATACTTATACACCTGTCATAATACTTAATACTCGAGCTTTAAGTTTCACAAATCTACCAAATGGACAGTAGTGGTTGTACAGTTTTACCTTAAAAACTACCAACTACAATTCAAGTTTCAATTATTTTTTTAATCCGCCAATCAAGAATATAATATAAAAATTAGCTCTTGTTTAATAAATTTTGTAACTTTTAAAAATCATGAATATCCGATTATTCTTAGAATCCAAATCGGTAATAAGCAGCATTTCAATATCGTCGGCCATGGTAACCGAATAAGTTCTGCCTGATGACCATTCGGCTGATCCAGGTTCGAAATTATAAAGGGTTTTTCTTTTGGAGATTACCCCTCTGAATATACATATATACATTATATATATAGCTACCAATAATGTGGCGATTTGATTTCAGTGTAGCACAACCACCACTGGTGCATCCAAAAACACAAAACTTACGATCAAATTGGTGAATCGTTGTTAAAGCAAAAGAGTGCAGACAAAACGATTGCTGTTTCGCTCTTTGACTGTCATTGGTAGATCGTTTAATTACACCCGAAACGTATACTCGTATAGTAAACGCAACAATGATATCACCTAATTGCAAAAGCAAGGACCATAGAAAATAAAACGATAAAATAAAAAAAAAAATAAAATGATACTTCTTAGTTTATGATTTTTAAATACATATACTTACACATATCCTTATACATTTGAGTAAATAGGAATTTTTCCCTGGATTAGCCCCCTTTTCCATTTCATTATTTGTAAGTATAATATCTGAAAAAAATACATACATACAGGCCCGCCGAGAGGAGGTGGTATTATTGAGCCTACTTATTTTTTCGTCTCCCATCCGCCGGCGAATATATGTACAAGCATTCGCAAACCGACTGTCGACAAGAACTGAGCGAATGTGATACTAAAACAAAAACATGAACTCGCCTTGACACCACATGGCAAAACACAAGTTTCCTGAAGATACCAGTTGCCACATCTAGAAATTACCATAATTATTAAGCACATGTATATAAGCAGAGATGCACACGGATAGGGTATTCAGTCGTAAGTTAAACGTGTGAATGTGGAAACGTAAAGTAAAGCGATTAAGTGTTGAAATTAATTAAAGCAACCTGACTTTGAAAACGTAACAATATTATTGAATTGTTAACTATTTGAAATTATGTTGAATAAAATGATATAAATGCATTATATTAATAAATATAAATATATAAAATAAATATAATAAATAATAAAGAATTACAATTAAAACATGTAGGCATAAGCAAGTACAGTTATAAAAAATTTAGGAAGTGTTGGTGTTTTTAAACCAGACCCAAAAAATACCTGAAGACTGATCATTGCGTAAAGCTGCTGCAGTTTTAAGGGAAAGTGGTGTTAATGTATCCAAAGACACGATTCGTAGACGTTTGTGTACAGAAGACCTCAAATTCCGAAGCACATTGAAAAAATACTTATATGAGCTAAGCAAATTCAAAACCAAACTGGGTAAATGTAATATTAACGGATAAACCTTCTTTTTGGGAGAAAACTTGCATATAACGGTACTGGTGTAATGCTGATAATCGATAACTTTAACGAACTGTGAAGCATCCAGTTAAGGTTCATTTTTGGGACTGTTTCTCCGGAAAAGAATTTTACAACTTACATATTTGTGTTGACCTTCAATTTGAATGTAGTTTTGAGCGAAGATGTTCGGAAGAACTGTCCAACCTTGGATTTTACAAGAAGACAACGATCCAAAGCATCGAAGTCAAAAATGTTTAGACTGGAAACAGCAAAATAGGTTTGGCCTTCACAGTAGTCTGGAAAATGTATTCCAAGCAATTCAACTTTAGCGAATAGTCAAAAGATACAGACACAATTTTCCTCCTTAACACAGAAATGTGGCCATGAAGTTTGTTTAAGTTTACTACGACACACACTATCACAATTACTATACAGCTCAGCTTTTAGCTAGAAGCTGTCGATTTTTAATTGCTGTAAAGTGTTGAGTAATCTATAAATTTCAGAGCATACAAATAATTTTTCGATAGCGCTAAAAATCAGGTTACTCCGATCAAAAGTTCTATTAACCCTGGATCACTAAACATTCGTCTAATAGACTAAGCACATTTGCAGTTTTGTGAACTGGAAATATTCCCGTCAAACCACCTCGCTAACAGACCTTTCATAAGTACTTATAAATAATAAATAAATAGTATAATACTTCTTAATTTATACTCTGTCAAAAAAATATCGGGAATCGTTCATTTAAAAAGCTCAAGACAAAATGTAGACATATATGTATGTACTAAATTTTTTTTTGTTGGAACGTTGGCACAACTGTTCTCTATAGTGTCGCAGAGTTTGAATGGGATCTGTCAATCAGCTTGTTTTTGGCATTTAATTATATCAGTCAACCCCAGGTGTGCTCTGCGATTTTCACTATGGATAAAAATATCGAACAAAGAATTTTTCTTAAATTTTGTATTTTGAACGGAATTTCGTATGCCGAATCGTTGAAAAAACACGAGTCTACGAGTAGTATAAGGCTTTTGCAGAGAGCCGAGAAGTCCTGGAAGATTTGCCCCGATTTGGTCGCCTATCAACGTCTTCAACGGATGAAAACGTCGACAAAGTCATGGAAATGGTGCTGGAGAACCATCAAACCATCATTTAAGTTTGAGGGATGTAGCTCGTGACCTTAGCGTGTCTCACGAATCAATTCGCAACATTTTACACCATCAATTGGGCATGAGACGCATGGTTGCTCGACTCGTTCCAAGAGAGTTGAATTTCTTCCAAAAAATTCATCGGAACAAGGTGGCAAGTGAATTCGGACCCAATGTTTATCCAGCGCATCATATCAGGTGATCAGACGTGGGTATATGAGTTTAACATGCAAACCAGTTGACAGGCGGCTGAATGGCGCTATCCACATGAGCTGAAACCCAAAAAAACACGTCAAAGTCGGTCATGAAAAAATAGATCATCTACTTATATGTGAACGTATTATAAGCTTTGGTAAGATTTTTGGTAGTAAACATTTAAGAATCTTGGGATGAATGGAGTATTTAGTTTATCCGCATTCGATTTGGCAATTCACAATCATCGACATATTTGAAACAAAAACTGAACATCACAACATTTGTATTAGAACATTTACTGTCACAACATATATTACTCATAGAATTCGGCAAACGTATTATATAAATTACTCATTTAACACAATTACATTAACAGAATCAGAGACAGAATGTTTTTTGTAGACAATCCCTCCCGATCTCATGAATTCTTATCCACGTCTGGTTTGAACTAACCGCCATAATGAACTGATGCTAATAATATTGTAGTTTTCTTAACTTAAGTGCTTTACTATAGTTTTCTGAGTTTTAAAGTTGCCTCCAATTGCAGTACGCAGTGTTGCGTTGTTAATCATATCTTTCATACAGGTGTTGAACCATGACCGTTCACTGACTGAAAGAGTGGAAATTAATTTGATCATAACTATGTAGGTAGCATCAGTTAAATATTTTTTACTTAAATATAACTAAGCATTATTATGCAAACCATTTTGTGAAAATTAAATACATTTTATCAATTTCAATACAATTTAAAAATAAATGGCTATAAAAAAATATTATATACGATACTTAATAATTACAAAGAAGTTTGTAATAACTTAAACCAATTTGCCCTTTTATGGGGCAAGAACTAGACTTACCTGGGTACATTTCGGTACAATAAATTTAAAAGTACAATGTAGGAAATAGGAATTATTCTTTTATTTTATCCCAATAAAAGTATTTTAACTTTATCTAAAATAAACAAAAAAGTTAAAAATTTGAAACCTTTGTAATTTTATTACTAAAAATCACTTACATATTTATTATATGTGTATTCCTATTGCGTGAATGTATTAGAAAGAGAGTGAGACCCGAGAGGGAATGAGAGAGGGAGAAGAGAAAGAATATATATCTAAATAAATTCACAACACTTTCAGCAAGGTGGATTTAATAAGGTGACAGCATTCACCCAGCTGAATTTTTCGCCGTAGGTATGGCTTACGTCAAAATGATATGCTTTGTTTGTATGTATTGGTATGTTTACATTCGTATGTTTACATTTGCTTGCTGATTTTGACATGATGCTTGCACCAAACGCAACAACAAATACATGTAGGGTTTTACTTATATGTGTTTGCTGTCACCTGTAATAAATTCGCCTTGACTTTCAGAGAATGCAAATACAAAATTTACAAAAATATGTTGCTTTCTTTCGCTCAACTATAGTAATATGGCGTTAGTGCTGTACGTTTACGCGTCACTCTCTTTCTCTCTCTCTCTCTCTCTGTTATATTCTCTCGTGGAAATGCCCAAAACCAAGGCGAATTTATTACAGGTGACAGCAAACACATATAAGTAAAACCCTACATGTATTTGTTGTTGCGTTTGGTGCAAGCATCATGTCAAAATCAGCAAGCAAATGTAAACATACGAATGTAAACATACCAATACATACAAACAAAGCATATCATTTTGACGTAAGCCATACCTACGGCGAAAAATTCAGCTGGGTGAATGCTGTCACCTCATTAAATCCACCTTGCCCAAAACGTTGTATGGCCTTGCAATTTTACTCTCCATTCTCGCTCGTCCATGGACGTCTAAGGGTGCGTGCCAGTGCTGCCAGAATCTTCCAAGCTAAAATTGCTAGATTTTTGAAGAAAAATTGCTAAAAGTTGCTAAAAATTTTCTGAAAATTGCTAAGCCATTAAAATCTTAATTTTCAACAAATGTACATATTTATTTAATGAAATGTAGAAATTATTACTGAAAACACTTAAAAATAAAAAAAAAACCAAACAATTTACATTTAAAATTCATTACTTAATCAATTTATAAACTAAATCAGTCTTAAACTAAAGGATACTTAAAATATTGTCTAGCTCGACAGCTTCACATACATCAGAATATTTTTCACTGCTTGTTATTTGACTCAAATATTCATTTGGCAGGACATAATTATGGCAACATTTGCCATGTCTTTCTAGTCCATATCTGTAATAATATTCGAAGTTAAATATGTTCCATTTGTATTTTGGTGAAAATTATTCAAAATTAAGTCTTACCTTATATACATTATTGCATTTAATGTTTTAAGGCTCATGGCGTTGCGTAATTTGCTCTTAACGATGTTCATTTGTGAGAATATCCGCTCAACTTCTGCATTCGACCACGGCAGAGAAAGAATTTTTAAGGCGAATTCCGCTAAGTCGCTAAACGGATTATTATTTCCAGCGTCTTTGTACTTAATAACTTCCGTCCAAAATTTGCTGGTGTCCTCTACAAACTCCCATTTTATAAAATTAATTTTTTCAATTTGCAATTGAATATTTTCAATGTTTTTACATTCAAAATATTCTAATACTTTGAAAATTTCTTTACTTTTTGAAACTTTTACAATGTTTTGTACAGAAAATAAATTTACCAGTTGCATTATTTCTATATTATCTGGCAACCTAGAAATTGTAAAAAAATTATTGTAAGATATGAACTTAAACCAAAATTCCCATATTACCTTTCACGTAGTTGGATTATTAATTCTTTAACAAATTCCATGCAAATTTTTCTAATTTCCAGCTCCTGTGATAGAAATTGAGCCTCTTTAATTTTTTGCTCAAAAGCATAGCCCAAATACATATTAGGCACTGCTGCATTTTCCAAATCATCTTCTAAAATGTTAATTTCATGATCTGGTGGTATTATTTTAGATTTAAGCGAATTTATGGCCACAATTACATCGGAAAGTAATTGGGTTGGGTTTCCATTCCGTGCTTGGAAGTTTTTATTAAGACTTTGCATCTCTTTTAGAATTGGCTTTAAAAACACCAAATACAGATAATTTGTATCGTCTTTATACAATCCGTTTAGAATGTGAGCTTTGTGACACTTTTCAGTAGTAGCTGCTAACTCGAAATGCAGCTTCAGCTCCGTCCACTGATCCACGATACGAGAAACCGCACTCTCTATCGACAACCATCTTGTGTCACATACTCTCGGTATTTTTAAGGGATTCTATTGTATTAAATAAAAAAAAGCGATTAGTTTAAAATAGGAAAATCAAAGAAAACAGACATTTAACAATTACACACACAAAACAACAAAGTTTTACTGTATCTATCCATTTTTAATACATTAGTTATAGACAATCACAATTCGGATTATTTTTGGTTAATACATATATTTGTATGTGTACCTTGTTATCATTTATGCATTGATACACCTTTTTATAATTTAATTGGCGACTACAACTTTTCGAAAACCAGGAGTAAGTCTCATGCACAAGAAATTCCAGGTCTCCAGCATCGATTTGCTCGAGTCCTAGAAACGTTGATACTACATCCCATTTACTCTTACTGAAGTAACAAATAGCAACTCCTTAAGATTTAACAATATTTACAATTACATATTAATTAACATAAATACATGTATATACAAGCTAATATTTACTTAGACAAAAAGCTTACCAAGAATTTTTTCGACGCTGATGTCAGTAGACTCGTCCAATAGAAGACTAAAGCCTGAGTCTCCGATGTCGCTTCTTAAATCGCTAATAAAATGCATTGCCAGTACATTTTTAATGATGTAGGTGCACTTCGTTCTGCCTAGTTTTATATTTGCAGCAGCTTTGCAAGCTGAAAACTGCTCAACACACAACTTCGACAAATGATCACTTGTCGCAATCGCTGAGTGTTTGGCAATATGCAGACATAGTGCTGCTTCCTGCTCCTGCGTTTTGGTCGACTTTGGAACGAAATGCAACTTATTTTTCTGGGTACATGCGCCCATCACAGCTACATGTTTTTTTGAGGCAGCGTGGTGGCGAATGTCAAAAAGCTTTGCGCCTATTGAGGATTTGCAGTAGGCACAATATGCTCGCGTTGGATCAGTGCAATCCTTGCGAATCCATTGCTTAAACTCCTCGTCTTGAAGCCAGGCATCACGAAAATTTTGCTTGTAGACTTTTGGCATTTTGATCGCTTTGCTATCACCAAACAAATTCAAAGAGTTACCATACACAATAAAGTTGTTCATATAAACGAACCACTGAAATAAATACATGTTCCGATATCTTTGCGAACCGCTTTCATCGTAATTTGTGCAATCGATGACAAAAAGGTATAAAAAATGAAAAAACTCTGAAGAAAAATATAAAATTTGCGTTTTTTATAACAAAATTGCTAAAATTGCTAAGAAAAAATAAAAAGTTGCTAGATTTGTGGCTAATAGCATTTTATAAAGAAAAGTTGCAAATTTTTTTAAAAGTTGCCAGATCTAGCAACTAAATTGCTAAACTGGCAGCACTGGTGCGTGCATGTCAGAGATGCGATAAGCGATAAGAGCGTCGATAAGAGCAGTGACAAAAGCATAGCGTCGAGCTTTAGTTTTGTGTGGTGTATAAAACAGAGCTGCGATAAGAGCGTTAGTTGCATTTGAAATTTAAGTTTTGAAAAGTGAAGAGCTATAATATTTATAATACTGAGTGATTCAAAGGAAGAAAATATGTTGTTGTTGACGCCTACTGCTGCATATTATCATCTACATAATACTGTAAGGGAAAAACGTCAGTTTTCGGCGCATCCTATAAACCAAGCAAGACTACAACTCGGAGAATTTCACCATCTCTATAATAGTTTGAGACAGGATCCAAAAAAGTTTTTCGAATGTATGAGAATGACAACCGATACATTCGATTATATTCTGTCTCAAATTTAGGATCGACTGCAGCATAATTGGAAAAACTGACACATCAGACCAATTTTGCAAGAGGAGCGATTGATGCTTACAGAAAAATTAACATATTCATTGGTAAATAACAAAAAAAAATGAAATATTTTAAACATTTAGAATATTGTGAATCTAAATCGGATATTCATTGTTTTGTGCATTGTCATCACATCTAGCCGTGGTGTTTTCAATATAAATAGGTATTGATTTATTAACCAGTTCATGTGTCAGCTGCAAAACTTTCATCCTGTATTCTAGTTTATGCAATGAAGTAATATTTTTCTGATGAGATTAGATGAGGCAATAAACTTTTACTTGCCACAATTTATCCAAAATGAACCTGTTGTGGTGATTTGGATCTTTTTGATCCCAAATTGCAGGTTTTAAAAATACTGCACCTATAAATTCTTCTGTGTCCATCATCGATAATAGCAAAGAAATTACTAACCTATAATTTCTACGCTCTTATCGATGATAGCGAGCGAAGAGTGAGTTAGCGCGCTGCTCCGACATGCACACTTCTATTAAAATACATACATTAATTTTCTACGCTTCGCTCTTATCGACGCTCTTATCGCTTATCGCATCTCTGACATGCACGCACCCTAAGAAGTTTCAATTCAAAAAATCAATTGATCTAACAAAATTATGTTACGATATAAATAACGATGCATTTATGTTTTTATACATGTAGACGTAATAGGGAATACAAATAAACGATTTTGCACCGCAAGGGTAGAGGCATGTAATGTTAAACATTTGATTAGTAAATTCACTACAAAAAAACACAGTACTATTTAAACATTCTTAGCAACACAAGTCGCAACTATCAAGCGAGTCAACTTTTCTGCTAGCTAAATTTGCTTGAATTTATACAAAAAATGTAAGAGTATAGTGAGTATTTTCAAATAAATATTTTGAATTTCGGTGCAACGCCCTTTATTACACGTATATTCCTCTCCACTTAATTCAACTATTTGGTTATCCTGTTATGGGCACACTAATGGTGTTTTATTTTCTCGCAATAATATCGCATTTATTCCGCCCTGGGCCAGCGCTGTCAAATAAAGTTTTTTAAACTGTTGTACTCTGGCCAGTGGAATGTGTGGAATTTTCTAGCTCTACAAAAAGTGGGGGCAAGGGGTGTTCAGCTAATTATTGTTTATCTGTGTACACAAGTTTGTCAAAATAGTTGTACAAAAGCTTTAATTGTTACCGGCCATCGCATCACAGCTGGTTGCAGTTCGGTCGCTACTAGTTCAGCTTGAAAGACGTTGCAATAATTGGGAAAACGAAAACAAAGCAAGATGCTTGGGATATACAAATATACAGACAGTGAATCTATGTACTACCGATCTAGCTGCCATTTACGTCACTTTTGTTTCAGCCTTCGAATATCTGAACATAGGCATCTGGCTTAAGTTATCAAAAGTATTAGTGACAATCCGAAAAAGTGATAAGATAGCAAAATTGCAGTATTCGGGCTGAAGAGCAACCCGAAGCCATTCAAAAACAGCCATTACATGCATTGAAAATAACCGTTTGGTCCAGCCTATAGGATGGAGGAATCATCGGTCCATATTTCTTCAAAGACGGGGCTGGAGCCAACGTATCAGTGAATGGCGAACGCTATCTTGCCATGAAAAACAACGTTTTAATGCCGGAAATTAACACCCGTGATCTTCACAACATTTGGTTCCAACAAGACGACAGAGGGCGCTACTTGCCATACAGACCGTGAAACAGTGGACTTACGGCGTCGTCGTTTCGGTGAGCAATTTATCTCTCGTTTTGGACCAGGAGATACCAAAATCGTGTGATATCACACCTTTAGACTTTTATTTGTGGGGGTATGTTAAGTGTAAATTGTGGATTACCCATCTTTGATTGAGGCATTGGAAGCCACCATTACTTAAGTTATTCACAAGATATCGACCGAAGTCCTCCAGCGAGTCATTGAAAAGTGGTGATTACGGATGGCCAAATTACGACATAGTCCGCCGTCATTTGAAAGGGATTATCATTGAAAAATAGAGGTCAATTGTTGTAAAAATAATAAAGATTGCCCAATTAATTTAATTTAAAATCTGATACCTCTAAATTGATCACCCTTTAGTATTAGAAAAGCTAAACTAGAATCTTATCCTTCTGAAGATTAAATTATTGTGAACGAAAGTCTAGCAGAAATTAGATGAAACCGTTGAACATTTGATCTGTGAAGTTTCACAAAAATTGGCTTCAGCTCATTGTTTACTCTTACAGTTCCTTCACATATGCAGCAATTAGGAATAAAGGGTATGTTCAACAATGCATTATAATGCGCAACATACCATTTCAGAGTGAGCAGTGCGTTCAAAAATGCAAATATGGCAGTACTGCAAATGCAACGCGTTCTTAAACGTCATTTTTGTATCAAAAGTCGTGCATTATTTGCAGCAAAAATTTTCACACTGCCAATAAATACGCTAGTACAATGTCTGATGAAAAGTGGGTATTTAATTATTTATTTTAGCTTTTAATACAAAAATTGATGAAAAATACGATATTTAAACTTTATTTTATTATACTTTTCTTGGTTTTAGTGATTACTTTAGTACAACGGAGATAAAATTACTGCTCAGAGTCCAACTGAGCATGGAGAACGAGTTCACGTCGGGAAGGAGGAAAAAGAGCGTGCTCTGTGCTAAGGTCGTAGAGGAAGTAAAAAAGTTAATAAAGATTTAAAAATAGATAGAAACATCGCCCAGCGAAAATTTTATTGTTTCAAAATAAGACTTATTTTTAGGTATTTTCCGTTTTGGTATTAAACTATTGACAAGATATGTCCTTCTTTTAAGCTTTACACGGTTTTTTTTTCTTAAATTTAATAAAAGACTATCGGCTTTTTCCTCACATACATCGTCCATGACCAAACTTAGTAACAATTCCATTTTCCTGCACAGCGCGTTCATAAATGCAACAAATCTATTTGCAATTTTTCAACAAATCTATCAGTTGCATGAATTGTCACATTGACAGTGCTGCCAGCGCTGCAAGTACTGATCATTATAATGCGTTTCTGAACATAGCCAAATCCACAAAATTATTCCACTGGTTCACATATGGCAGATTACTTCTAAAGTTGATAATCAGCTGTCAATACTGCTTTGAAAGGTTTTTCTTCATAGAAGTTATTTTGGTGGAATATTTCGGTGTTTTTGGTTTGTTTAATTATTATTAACGATATGAAGAAAAAACAAGGACAAGGAATAGCTAATTTAATTGCGCAATTGGCTGCTAATAAAAAATAGTTGGAGGAAATCCGTAAATGACGTTTACTGAGGTTTCAAAAAATTATGGCACCAATACGCGTTCGAAATTCGATATTATATTTTATAATAAGTAATAAGAGGGCACACGTATATGGATACACGCTTTTTTCTGTTATATGAATTCATAGTTAATAATATCTAACAAACATTTTGTTAGAATTATGCCTACAAACCTGTTTTCTTTGCCGGCATCCATTTTATTTTGTTTTTACTTTGACATTTTTCTTTACACTCGAAATAATGATCTATTACACACATGATTCAATTATACAAGGTTAAGTAAAGTTTGACAACTGATTTCGAATGCTACTTAATCCATTGATGCAATTTGGAAGCAAGGGAACAAAGGGCATAAGTTTATCCCCTTTCTGAAAGTGTAGTAAAAAATTGAAAAAGGCCGTTGTAAGCCATAGAATAATTTTATGTTATTTTATAAGTGGTACTTAATTATTTATATTTTTAACTTAATTATTCCCATGGATTTGTGTCATATATATATGTATTTTGACCATGCATCGGATTGGAATCTATATGTGCCACTTCTAAACCTACACTGAAGTAATAAATTAAACAACTAGAGAATAGTGGAAACTCTTAACGAGGAAAAACCACTTTTATTTCGTCACGTCCGCTAATCATGCATTTGATTTTTTAACGAGATTACCTGCAAAGTTACAAGTATAAAATCTGTGTTAAAAAAAGATAAATTTATATATACGCAGAAACACAAGTAGACGCCCAAAGCATTGCATACTTTACTTACAATTATCTTATCGAATGCTCATTGTTCTCTTCTTTTGTTTATTGCACCGGTTAAGATGCTTTATTCGAAAGTGCATCCGGCATTTAAAAAAAAAATCGTTTAACATCATCGCGTAAACTCACGTTTTCACTTAATGTGAACAATTTTTGTAAGAATGATACCCCACCGTAAAGCTCCCTGCCGTTGAACTGGTTAAACGCTGAATCTAACATTTTAATTTTGTCCAAGAACTCGGTGCTTGGTTTAACTAATCCGCCCTTAGATAAAGTGTCAACCCAAGTAAATGTAGGCTCATTGCATGAACAATCGGTCAACTTTAATTTGCGTATTATGTAACCGCCAATATATTCAAGGGCATCTTCGTGTAAGCTATCAAAGTCAGCGTCCTCATTTAATGAATCGTTGGCGAAGAGAGAGTCGTCTGAAACTATCTCATCTTCTGTTAGCAAACTTTGTAAAGTTTCTAAAGAAGTATCATTGAGACGGAGCCAGTTAGTTTCGTCGGCCTCAACATTGCCACGATCAACTAATATATACATAAGTATTTCGTGCTGTTAATAGAAAGCGTTAAGTTATTCAGAAATGAGTAATATATGCCTTCATTCACCTAATAAATATCTTTGTAATCTATATTTAAATTCCATAGGACTAGGATTGTCATACAACCCGCCTTTGGCACGCATTGCCCCGAAAAAATGCTCCAGTACATCCTGATTTAATCGATAAGTCAGAATGTACTGAAAGCAGTACTTTTCCTGAACATAACGATATAAGTCCCTGAGGGACTTGTTGCTTAGTTGTATTCCTCTTTGAAAAGGCAAAAGAGGCATACATTTCACAGAACTTTCAATAGAATTGAAAGATGCGAAAGTCTAAGCAAAATGGAATAGACAAAACAGTATTGCCTGCTAACTTTTTCAGCAAAAGTTTTAATTTCTACGCTTTTGAGTACTTTTTCTTTAGAATTTGCTCTGAAATAAAAAGTAGCTTTTCCAAGAGGACAACGCAGATTTATTAAGTAGCTTCAAGATGGCTAACACAGGGTGAAAATTAGGCTACTTACATCACCTTTAATTATTGCTTCATGTATTACACAGAAAAAAAGAGTTTGGGAGAGAAAATTTGTGTGGGAAATCTCGCTTTTTAATTACAGATTGGGAGTTAAGCACGAAAAGTGGATCGTCTGCTTATATACTACGACTCCATACCAAACCAAAATGATTGGTATAATCGCTGTCTGCCAAGTATGCTTTAAGAAAGTTAAAGGGTCGCTCCGCGTAAGTTCGAGTTGTATACACCACTCACGCGCAAAACATCCCAGAAAATTACAATATTTTTAAGAGAAAAAATCTGAAATCAGACCAAGCTTGCTTGTTAGATCTGAACTGATCGAGATTTTCTTTATTTTGTTTGCGACACGTGCTTTTGGGTCAACGTAAGCATATGCCAGGGGTAATATTGTAGATGTCTTCACGAAATCCGTAAGCTGCACCCGCCCAATTCTACGAGAAGTTTTTTGTGCGTTAGAGAAGTACTTTGGTTACTACAGCTACCGTATTATCACAGAGGTACGTGCTTTACTTCTCTCGTTGCAGTGGTATTACCAAGTCTAGAGTGTAAATCGCGTCCTAAGGATGTTAATCGAATCAATAGAACATTCAGACTAGACAAAGCTTACTCAAGTAGAATTACAGGGTTTGATTGAAAAGTAGTAAGCCTTATTTTTTAAGTAGTTTTATTAAACCTTTTGGCTTATACAACTAATATTCCTAAAAATAGGACCCTTGAGCGTCAATAAACCGCTGGTAGCAGTCCTTCCCCTGCAGGAAACATTTTTTAAACTCATCCGCCGGAATCGCGTTCAATTCGGCTCACAGTTTTTTGGATCGGCTCGATGGAGTTGAAACGCCTCCCCTTCAGCTTTCTTTTCAGGCGCGGGAGCAAGAAGAAGTCCGGAGGGGACAATTGTCTAAAGTATTATCCTGTTCGTCACTTTCCAATACTTCACGACTCTTTTCCACACGCAATTGCTTTTGTTCATCAGTCAAAACCTTTGGAACCAATTTGGCACACACTTTGCGCATTTCAAGTTTTCCGATCACGATTTCCCTCACATTGTAATAAGTTAAATTTAATTCTTCACTGATCTCACGTAGACTAGCACGACGGTCAATGTTAAAAAATTCACGAACCCGGTTCACATCTTCGTCTGTTTGCGTCGTCGAAGGCCTTCCAGATCGCTGTTTGCCTTCGACGTCCTCCCGGCCTTCCTTGAACGACTTGTGTCACCGTTTTACCTGGGCACTGGACACAGATTGGTCCCCGTAAGCCTCCTTGAGTAGCCCAATGGTTTCGGTACTCGTTTTGTTTAGCTTTACGCAAATTTTGATCGAGTAACGTTGCTCCAACGATCGCTGCATTTTCGCCACTGCAAAATCCTAACACACTTTTAAAACAGCTTTCACGCGCGGAGCGATGTTGACTGCACCGCTGTTGCCAGCGAACTGGGACCGGTTTCTAGTGGAAGGTCTAACGATCATTTTCCCCCACCAGCCGATTCGGTTGATCGCTTAACGCCAGACGCTCCGCGCGGGAAGGCTCATTACTTTTCAGTCCCACCGAACTACTTTTTGGTGTAATTAAACGGGGCAGTATAGTAGACGAACCTACCGAATTTCTGGAAGATGAGATGCCTAGAGTCTTAGTTGGAATGCGGGACAGCGCTTTGAGGAATATAAAAAAAGTCACAGGAATATAGTCTACAATACTTCCTCGAGAATAATGTGCCTGCCAACATGTACTCATTAGGTGAATTTGTGGTGATTAAACATGTCGATACCTCGGCTAGAACAAATCTCATGCAAAAATGCCGAATGTATGTAGCAAGTAAAAACCTACCAAGCAACCGCTACGTAAATAGGGACATATATCATTGTTAGTTGACACATTTGCCTTACGATGGCATTGTTAAAACTATACAAATTTGGAAATGACTTTCATCTACTGACGAACGCAATCATCTCATTTATTCATCCGCACCAGAGGGCCACACAGTTCAATAGATTTATTAGGTTGGTCGCGATTTAACTAAATATTACTTCAATTATCCGATGCCTAAATAATATATATAAGTAGATTGCAAGATATGCTGCGTACCTGTAATAAGAAGGACGGTCACTCTATTGCCGAGTTGAGAGTGAGACGACGTAAAAAATGAAATAAAATATTAATCAGGATTTTGTAGCGAAATCCTAAAATTTGAATAAAATGTAAGACAACCCAATCAAAATATAATCATTGTAGATTTCATAAATTAATTCCAGCTAGATGTAAAAAATCTCCCTCTATGCATCGGTGGATACATTTATAAATTCGGCGTCTCTTTTCAGCTCCTCTCTTGAAGGTAGGGTGTTGCAAACACTTTGGTAAAAGTTTTGGTCGGTAATGCGAACTCAACCGGTTCGAAAATTTTGGTAATTTATCTTTGGCCACTTTCAGTCGAGGTTTTGAACTTGTCTATATTTTTAAAACTTGCCTCTTACTCAAGAGCATGGAACCGTGCTGTAAGTACTACGCGATAGTAGGGCATTGGACACCTGCCAGTGTATTATTCTAGTTTACATCCCCCTAACCCACTTTTTTCCAGCTGTCCCTGCGCACTTTATCTGCAACAATAGGTAGGTAAATAAGGTTAAATATTTTTTCTTTCCGTATATTGGCGTATATCTTCTGGAACGATTTTCGCCAAAATTTTTGAAATTAAAAAAGAAATACAACTGAGACTTGTGAATAATTTATTTACATATTTTTCTTCGATGCTTCAATTATTTAAGGTTTTAGAAGATGACGACGAATCGGAAGAATGCTCAAAATCTATTTTAGCATATGAATTATTTACCGTATTTATAATTGTTGAAAGATCAGCATCGGTTTTATGGAAGTTTATGTTTTCTTTGGTACTGCTTTGAGGCAAATCTAACTTCGCGTAATACAATTCATAACTAGAACAAACTGATGAAGCTATAGGTGTGTTAGTTTGCTGTGCCTTACAGTTCCCAAGTAAACTTTCGTTTGCTCTGTTACCGAAACTCGTTAATGTTTGTGGCTCATTAAATCGCGTGTTTGCCAAGGATTTACATCGGCTTGGTACCGGATCAGATGACAACGAAGACACATTTGAAAACACAGGACACTTTTCGCTAATTCCAGGCGATGGCAACTTTTGTTCTTTATCTGACGAAGATACTGCTTCCGTAGATTCTTCACTTTTAACCGGAAGGCTTTCTGATAACGTGTTTTTCAAATTATATTCCTTATTGCAGATCTGAGACTTCTTTGAGGGTTTGATACTTTTTTCGGCATCTAAAATAGAAAAACTCAATTTCTCTTCGGCACTACTATTTGAAGATGGTTGCATTGAAAGGTTGGAGTAAATGGACGAAAGGTATGCAATGTTTTCACACTGTAAGTAATCAGGCTCTTCGAAGTGAGTTGTTATCTGATTAGCACATTTTCCTTCACTAAATGTATGATCCAGCTCTTTAGGGCGAAGACAAAGAGGATCTTTTTGTTTTTTCAAGACATTTTCTACAGGAATGTATTTTCCTTGGGCTGCATTTTTAACTTCTTTTATTTTTACATTTGTCGCTGTTAAACTATCATTCGTCTTTGGTATTTTTACAAAGCATTCGTTAGAAACAGGCGACGTTGGTTTATTGATTAAACAATCCACTGGCTTCATTTCCAAATATCCACTTTCCCCATGGTCTGGTATTTTAGAAGAAAAAGGCCGGGAATAATCAAATTCGGATTTTGAAGCCGAATCATTTAAACAGCTGTTGGTATCTCTTTCAGGTACAGCTTTACCATGTGTTTTATGGCTTGAACTTTTTGAAAAATCTATCTCCATTAAATCGCTCATACAATCCATTGGAACTTGACCATTTTGAATCAAAATAGGAGCACTCGTAGACTTTTTATCACAATTAGTGTTTAAGTCCGATTTATATCCAGCTTCGTCAGTACCAAAATTCAAACTGTTATTGCTAATACAGCTTTGATTGAAGCGCGATCTGGGAAATAAAACAGCGCGTTGTAGGTCACATTTTGGAATTTTCGCTCGGGATCCAACAGAAAATGCTCGGACTCGGACTGCATTCGTATCATGTAAAATCTCATTCGAATTACCTAAACGTTTAACTTTGTTCTTGTCTATTTTACTTCCAATTGAGTATGACCGTTTAGGGCGTTCCTCCCTGCAATATACAATAAAAAATAATTATTTTGGGAGATGAGAATGTGTAAGATTAATTTGATATAATTAGGAGTTGTTTTCCAATCTCCAAAATGTTTGTGATCAGAAATACTGGCTTGAACTTCTAAAAAAAATATTAAATTTGAAATAAAATTAAAATATTGATTTTATTTAATATAATATTACATTTTTAAGGAGCAGTATTCTATAATAAGGAACTTTGTTTATCATAAACACCGATAATACTATCAGCCTTTAATCACTTATTTTAATTCAATATTGACAAATAGTTTTACTGCTATGCATAGCTACCAAGAACCTGCACGGGCATCAGCTGTCCGTTAGTTGACTAAATGACAGTCCAGAATATTGTTTACAAGCGCACGGAAGCATTTTGCCGAGAGTAGGTAAACGCGAAAAAAGAAAATCAGTAATGGATTTCAGACATAATGGTGTGATTACATTATATTTGGCTGGAAAATCTCAACCAGCAATTGTTCGTAAGCTCGAGCACCTTAAAGTAAATTGTATTTTTGTTTATCCCACCATTACTCGTTACAATGATACTGGGAAGCATCGCGAAACGTCATGGAGGTGGTCATCAAAAAAGACTGCAACGTCACGTGAAATGGTTCAAAAAATTAAGAAGCGACTTGAGCGAAATCCCCGACGAAGTGCCAATCAAATGGCGAAAGAACTGAAAATATCTGGCCGTAGCATCCGCCGCATACTGAAAAATGATCTTAAAGTCAAGCCTTACAAGATAAAAAAGACGCATGATCTCACACCAAAGCAGCAAAAAGTCAGACTCGAGAGAGCGAAGGACTTGCTTCGCTTGGCCAAAAGCGGTCAATTTCCAAACATTGTGTTTTCTGACGAGAAAATTTTTCAAATTGAGCAATTCGTGAGCTCCCAAACCGATAGGGTTTATTTGACCGACCGTTCATACGATAATTTGAGTCGTCGATTGGACACCAGGAGGCAACACCCGCCACAGGTAATGGTTTGGGCCGTTGTAACCGCATAAAGGCGCTCTCAAATCGTTTTCATCACACCTGGCGTCAAGGTAAATGCGAAATATTATTGGGAAAGTATTCTGGAGGTTGCTTTGAAGCCGTGGGCAGACAAAGATTTCGGTGACAGAACTTGGCACATTCCCACAAAACTCGAGTAAACCAAGAACGGCTAAAAAACCACGTTCCGAACTTCATAACGTTCACACAATGACTCTCAAATTCACCAAACACAAATCCAATGAATTATTCTCTTTGGGCCATTTTGGAGAGCAAGGTCCGAACTAAAAGATAAAGCGCTCAATTATCCGCGAGTGGGTCAAAATACCTGCAAGTCACATTCAGCTTGCGATTCGTTTCTGGACCGTCGCAAGGAAATAGTCGAGGCAAAATGTGGTCATATCGAGCAAAAGTAAATTGATTCTTAATTTTGTATTATTTTCATACATTTTTTACTTAGAATTGAATAAAAGTAATTTTCAAACTAAATATATGGACTTTTTAATTGGTTACACGTCAAATGCCGGACCCTGTAGTTACATTTTTTATTATTTGCAAATATTTGATATATATAAATAAAATGTGTACAAATATCATTTTAGACACGCTTTCAAAATGATCAACACAATGAAGCGGCATTTTCAGTTTAATCTCGGAATAAATTTCAACAACCCTTTCCGTTCTGACCAAGCAGATTTAAGTATGCCATAAGGGCGGCTAAAAGATCCAAAGCGATTGCTGGGTACACACATCGGAGGAAAAATCAGCAATAAGCTTGATTGATGCCTAGCAAGCATGTAGTAGAGGTGGTCAAAGGACAAGGTGAAACAGTAATTGCGATCACTTTAAAATTCTAACCGGTATTTTGGAGCTTTCCCTAAAGGGCAGTGTGGAAACAAGGCGTTGTCCCGTTAGGACTAAGCGAGTGTGTGCATTGATCAGTCACCAGGGGGATAAGATCAAAGTTTCTGATGATACTTCAATGACCGTAAGTGATGTCAAGTCTGTAGAGCGACAACAACAACAACATTGGCTTCTATGCAAAATCTGTTTCTCTCAATGAGGTTGACCCATCGTCTAAATTTGCTCAAGCGGTAAATAAAATATGTGTCTCTCTCATCGCATGCTAATGGTAAGAAAAGGGTACCATGGGGGGAAGAAGAAGATCTCTGCCGTGAGGATGGGCACCAGGAAGATGTTCGACCTAGCAAACATCTGATCTTAGCAACCCTTTAAGGATACCCTCAAATTAACAAAAACAAAATAGATCAGAAGGATTCTGGATTTCTGCGAAAGCATTAAAAAAAGCTTTAAAGGAAATTGATTACGGAAAATTTATCAAAAAATCCGATTTCTCCAAATTACGTCCAGAAGACAAATGGTGACTAGAACTATTCGTGCGAGATGTACTAATTTCCTATTTTCTCGGGTGCGTGGGACTCCCTTGTTCGAGAACCCTCAAATTGTGGACCTAGAGCTTCTGCGGCAGCATGATAAGTTATAAGAAGACGAAATGAGCAATTAAGTGCTTTTAACTGTATAAATCTCTAGGACTAGATGACAGCTGTCCTGCTAAATTACAAATATCTATAAGGGAAGAATTTTATCTATCACGAAGAATTTTAGGTCAATAAGTCTCACCTCCTTAGCTAAATTTAGAAGATTGCTGGCCATATTCGAAGACAATTTCACCCAAATCACACCCTACCGTATCAGCACGCAAATTGCAAAGGCAAGTCAGTGAACACAGCTCTACACAAAATTACGCTAGGTATATTTCTTGATAAAGAAAGGGTTTTCAACAAGATCTGCCCAGATGCTGGCCCTCCCGTCAGACGGGTATGGATAAGCTATCGGTAGAATTTTTTCTTCTGAAAACTAACTACTAGGCACGCATGTAAATCTCAATGTAAATACTATGCTCTTCAAATAGCAAAGTCTGGTTGTAATGTCATAACTTATGTGGACAATATTGCATTTACAGTGACAGGAAAGCATCTTCAAATTCTGATTGAACTATTACAAGACGCTCTCTACAGTATGGATACTGGTAAAGGAAGAGTGAACTAAATGTCAAACTCACTAAAACCGAAATTCACAAACAAATATAAAATAGCTGCTTTCAAAGGCCCATCAGACACACTAAATCGGGTGGTATTTACACTTGCTATTAAGGGAAAGTTACTTCGGGATTATTTTACACTGTAAACTGACTAGAAGGGGAACTTATCTTAAATCAGTCAATTCTGCTCATTACGTGGGCATCTTTTTATCCTCAAGCAAGCTAGAGATCTGGTCGGTCTACATACAAACCAACAGTAAATTGATCACTTCAGTGGTAACTAGACAGGAAGGAATGAACACAGAACTAGATCAATCATAAATATTGACTTTTATTTGTACAGTAATTGGAACACTACATAATCTAAATACATGGGAAACGTATGTGGCTTCTCTTAAATGACTTCTGTAGTAGCTGCGGGAATGAGTAGAAGGTGGAGAGGGTTGTACACCTCCTATTTCCAGAACGCGACTTGCCTGTATAAATTCTTACTTCTTTGGATATCTGGCAAATCTTTAGAATTTGCAGCCATCCATAATATTTCACCATTTATTAGGGAGACGAAGGAGTTCCATATTGCGAATTAGAGGATTAATTCGAGCCCAATCTACGGGCATCACATTGGGCTTCCAGACCGAAGTAAGCCCTTCTACGCCCTCATGGAGAGCGGCAACCACCATAACCTAACCTAACCTTGAACGTGCGAACTTGTAGCGAAGAGTTCAATATTTTCATTTGCTCTCCATGCCCGGCTGGACCATGGCCGGGAGCTGTTTGTGAATTTATTGCCCGGCACTTTCGCACCCATGAAAGAATCAAATCTTCACTTGGGACATCACGTAAACGTCCAATATTGTAACGTGAACAAAACCTACGATGAGCAGTTGCACACGAATCACGAATTGAAATACGCTTCGCGAGCGCACCCGTCACCTGCGACATAGTGACTAAATAACCAGCATGAATAACGAGCTAATGGAATATCGGAAAACATCAATTTAACAACTCACTTTGTCACTAGCTTTATAAGAAACCGTTTCGTAGACATTTAGGAGTAATAAACAGAAATTCAAAAAATACATATGTATTTACTTACTTTTCCAAATCAGAGGGCTGCGCTGTTGAAATAATAATAGAATGCGTCTGAGAAGCTAAATCCGATGTCCCCACGCAATTTTTAATATTTACGGAAGGCAAAAAAGCCGCATCATCCAAAGTGATTGGCTTAGCTTGTTGCGCATTATTGTTCTCAGTTGAATCCAAAAGTTTAACAACTGGCGCCATAGAAATATACGCTTCTTTTTGAAAACTGATGCCTATGGGAACGTTTTAAGTTTTAATAACTGTTCGAATAAAATAATATATTTTTACTCTGTACTCACTATCTGAAATCATCAAGTCCTCTGAGTTCTCCTCTGGTATTGCTCTTTCGGCAGATCTATAATTAGATTAAATGTAAAGCAAAACAATTAAAGTTAATTAAGTAATATAGTATTTTGGGTGATATAAAGGGATCAAAATTTAAAAAAATGGTCAAGCTTAAATTGTGTAAAGGAAAAGTTAGAGAGATATGCTGCTATCCTGATTTAAAATGTAAGTATCTGCTTTCGAAGTCAAACAGAGAAATTAAATAAAATGCGTTTGTACTTGGTCTGTCCAATGTGTGCTTTTGTGTCTATGAATTTATTAATTATTTTAGACTAATTCAGATGCCTTCTTTCTACTAATATTTATGTAAAAAGTTGTATTTTTGATTGCATGTATGCGAAACTGTATATCCGTCTTTCTCTCAAACGTAAAATTGGCTAGACAATCGTAACATGCGTTCACGGATCGAAAACAATACGAAAGTGAATGGATCGTAATTAATTTTTAGTTCACAATAGTTTTTAAGTTCCAATTTGTTTTGGATCATATTTTTAAGTCACAAGAGTTGTGGAACTGTCAAAATATTAAAAATTGTGTCCAAAATGTTTATCCCAACTTTAAATATGGATCCGAATTTATTATTTTATGAGCTCCAGTGAAAGTGAGGAGGACGCAAAAATAGTACGGAGGCAGCTTAGAGATAGAAGCAATCCTTTGGCTATACCGAACTAAGTGTAAGCATATAAGAAATGAAATTTTTCAAATAAATTAAAAAAAGTTTTATTGCAGACTACTTAGTTGGATTCACGACATATACTATTCGCGCCAGAAGATTCGACCAGATCCAAAGACTTTTCAACTTTGGACGTGAATTTAACATATTACTATTATAGCTGACGCCTTTGACTAACTACTTATTGAATAATCTTTTAAAAAGGAACCTTGAATAGGACAGAAAAAAGCCAGACCCGGGTGCCCAACCGAAGGTTTTAAAAAAGGTGTCCAACGGAGGGTCAATTACGAGAGTTTTTTTTCAGTGATTGATTGCATTGATGACAAATAAATCAGATAAATCCGGTATTTTTTACTATGTTTTTATAAGATTTGCGATCACACATACAAATTTTACCATAACTCTGAACAATTTTTTGTTTATGAGCAGGAACGGAATTTCACTGGGGGTAAAATCACGCATTATCAAATACCTTCGTGCTACTCGCCTATTCTACTTATACTTCTTACAAATACTTAATAACTTTGATTTTAACGCCTTTTTCAATAAAAGGAGAGGAAGCTTGCAGTTTTGTTAAATATTCCCTTACCATAACGGGTGATACCGTTTCACTGCTATTTTATATTATATGTGAGGATATCGTCCACACGTACTACATACATACATATGCGCGATCATTTTGGGCGTTGTTACCTTGAAATAAAAATAATTTTTCTTCACTAAAAAGGATTGCGCAACTTGAGTATTGCCGGAAGAATTAATTATTCTGCATTATATCTCAAGTTTTGTTTAATTACGTTTTGTGGCTTATTCATATCTTGGTATACATACTGCTATCGTACACACAATCAGTTGGAGATACGTATCCAAAAACGAGCTCAACCAATAGACTAACAAGCAGTTAAACTAAGATCCAAAAACTTATTGTCAAGCTTAACTTTATTCCTAAGCGATTCAGTAAATAAAGCCACGTAATAGAAAAAAGTTTCTACTAAAACGAGAAAAAAATTGACTTTGCTATTGAATGCGTATATTCGAACGATCATGTTCTAGCGCTTACGAAGGCAATTAAAAGATAAGCTTAAAAATTCATGCAGCAGTTTAAACGGCTGAATACCAATGCAAGAGCTTTAAAGGCGCGTTACAAAAATTTACCTTCATCTAAATATATTATATATATAAACTAATACATATATATGGTATGTATCTATAAGTTAAATAGTAGTTTATCATTAAACACTTACTTAAAACGAAAAGGTAAGTAGCTCCCGGTATCTTCTTGGTCGTCTAGTTTGATTGACTCTTTTCTTTCAGTACAAATGTATGGCGAAGCTAATGGCGGACTTGTACTGTGTTGCGGAAGTGGTAAAGGACGGGGTGTCATTGGCATTGAACAGTTTGGAATATTTAGAATATGTGACGATTTGAAAGTCTGATTCAAGCGATCACTTGATTCTCGACTTCTCGTAGGGAAACTGTCACATCTGCCTCGTCCAAGATTATTGTTTGCTGCAAATTAAAATTAATAAAGATATCGTACTTGATAAGTAAGTTGGGGTTTACATGGGCAACTTATTATTTTCAATTTACGTAACACTTACACTTTCTTATCATTATAATAATGGTATGAAAATGGCGAGAAAATACCTTTCTAATGATATCTTAGAAGTCTAAATTTGTCAAGAATTTGCTGAGTTATTAAAAAAGTCAAAAATAGTATTTTTAATTTTTAACATTTTCACATTATCAGAAGTTATTTTTAAGAAAATATATTTTTAAAAACTAATTTATATTTATAAAAACTGGATTTCTAGAGGTATATTCAAATCGGTGCAGCTCATGTAAATCCTAATATTTTTCAGAAATATTTTGGCGGAGATCTTAAAATATAACAAGTTTTATAATTCCGGTGGATAAACAGAAACACGCAAATGCGGTGAAGCATCTTACTATACAGGGTTACGAGGAATGTTGTCCAAATACTTATTAATTAGGGCATTTCTGATTACTTCGGTTATTTGATATAAAGTCCACAACTTAACCGTTTTTGACATATTCGAAAAAGATTATTAAAAAAAAACATTTTTGTTTGCTCGTACAAATACTTTTTTTAAATGTTCGTTCAAGGGTACTTGTTTTTAGTTAATAGGGTATGTCAATTAATAAAAACCATAAATAAAATTTGCACTAAGTTGACAATTAAAAATGATAAAGTTTTGAATTCACGATTTTAAAAAGATTTTTTATGTGGGAATTGTTTTGCAAATTATTTTAAAATTAGTGTCTGTTTAGCTATCCAAAAAGGTATAATATTCTAATAATAATTAAATTGAATAGACTCAGCAGGTAGTCCAACATAACGAAACATAGATTCCAAACACTACTTGTTTAATACCTGGCAAAAACTATATTAAACTCGAAAAAAATTTGAGAAAAAGAATGAGAATTTGTATTAGGAATAGTGGCGGTCATATGAAGAACGAATTATAGTGAATAAAAACGTTTAAGCTGTTAATTTTTTTGTTTTAGTCAAATAATCTTAAAATTTTTTCCTTCCTATGAAACGAGATCTTTAATAATAATACATATATATTAGTATAATATATATAGTATTTCAAAACAGTACAAAGAAAAATGTTGCATTCACAACCTTTTAAACTTTATCTTAGAATTTTAAATAGAAATGAAAAATATTTTCTATACATATTCGTATTAAACAACTTAAAATTATCATGAATTATGAATTATGAAATTAATATTTTTATTTTGAAAATTTGACTTAGTAATGACTGACTTACTACCTTCAAAATCTTGTCGCCGATTATATATTACTTTTTTTATATTTAGCGTCTCCGACAATGGAAAGAGAGAGAGAGAAATTCCATATGTTTTCCCCTTGTTCACATTAGGCAGAGTTCGGGGTGAATACCACTATACTATAATAATCGAAGGCCGGTCTAGATTGATGAAGGACCTAGTTCGGTGTTCATTGCTTCTAGGCCAGAACTCTCTAGTTATCTCAAATGTGGGCTCCGTGGTCCATATATTGTTGGCCTGCGCGATATAAACCCACCTGACGCAGTGCTTGGTTGAGGAGAAAGGGATGCCCACATAATGGGCAGAGTTGTCTGATTTAAGATCAGTTCCTCTTGTTGCTAGCTCATCCGTGATGTAATTTTCAGGAATATCTGAGGTTGACGGAGCCAGACAACGTTCGTGGTGAGTCGCTTAGCCAGCTTACTAAGAATAGCACTACACTCGACCGCTTTGAAGGAAGTATTCTTTCACTGTGGAGATTTAATGACAACCCGTAGTGGAGTGCAGCAGTTCTGAGTGGATACCATTACCGGCCCTATTTTTAGACTTCAGCCGTCAGTAAAGATAGCCACTGACCATAGGGCAAGGTCCTTAAAGTTTCCCATTCGCATTTTATTGAGATTCGTGTAAAAAAATAATCTTCAAACAATATTGTGGAGCAGTGTAGTCTGGCTCATTATACGTTCCCGGGACACTTCCTAGAATTTTCGAGAGGTAAAATTTAAAATATTTCCAGGGTAAGCCTGCATTAAATGTGATTGGGCTCCAATTAACTCGGAGTTGCCTATAGATATCTATGGAGAGAAGGTCTTATAGAGTGCCAAAGAGTCCGGTAGAAGGCCGTCCCCCTGTTATATCCATAGAAACTGCCTCCTGTAGTCTTTGCGGCTTTAATGTTTTATTTTGGTTTTAATGTGTTCCTACACTGCTCACCAAACAGTGACCCGATGTAAGAGGAAGGACCTCGTAATAGCAGTGTAAAACCAGTGTACTGCACGAGGTTTTAATTTCCATCTTTTGCCTATAGCCATTTTGCTTGCCTGTAGGGCAGTTACCCCATTTGGCGAGGGAGCTTGAAAGGGGATATTTTATATAAGTTTGTAAAAAGCATCTTTCGGAGTTCTTAGGGTTGATATTCAGTCCACTCTCCATGCACGAGATGGCTGAAATGTACATAGAGAGTGTTTAGAAGATGATTTCGTACTGCTGTTAAAGAATACTATTTATGTACAGTGAACGTCCAGAGTAGGAGGAAGAAGAGTGCCCCTTACATACCTAGTAATAGTGGTTCCTCCATCTTTGAGATAATTTTTATTTTCTCAAGAAGTAGCCGTACGGATTCCATCAGTGGCTGATACATAATCGTCTAAAAAAGGCTGTAAAAACAGTATCAGGGTAGAGGTCATAGCAAGCCCCTTCTACATCGAGAAAAATATATAATATATAAGGATAAATATAATTGGTCTTTTTTGAGTGTTTGGGCAATCTACTCCTCTAATTTGAGGTGTGTTCTGCCATGAAAAAGTTCTTTACCATAAATTTGAAAAAGATAGTTAGTGTAAATTTCTTAAATGCAAATCCCATTTTTAATTTAACTACAATTTTATATAGAGCTGTGTGGACCGTGGCCTTGCTTTTAGAATATGTGTGTTGACACAGTGAGATGCTATTCGGGTGGATTTGTTGTCGAATGTTGATAACTAGCAATCTCTCCTAATTTTTTAAACGTAAAGTGTGGTTTACGGTCTATTTGGGATGAAAACCACTATTGTCATGGTCCGTCGTCTTGGCATAGGTAGAGAAACCCTTAGAGATATTTGTGAGATGGGGACATAGAAGGCCACAGGCCGCTTATAGTTCCGCGGAAAAGATGAAATCTAGTCATCTCCCATCTGGCATTTCAACTTTTTAAAACTTACATGCTCCCAGACAGAGAAGTTTTGGGTTCTCACATTAAAAATGTTTCCGCCAAGGTCCTTTGTACACCCGAGGAAAAGGCGTTTATTAGGACATCTATCAATTGATTGTATGTACCGTTTGGTTTCTGGATGTAATTTGAGAAAACCAGATAATTTATAGTATTTTTGGAATCGATTTCCTTCAAAGTTTTCTTCAATGCTTCCACACTTTATACACTTGCCAAGATTCGGTTCTTTTTGCAGGATTAAGTATCCTTCTGGTCTCTCTCCTCAAGACAGGGACCTTCGAATCCCACCAGGGTGGCCTCTTTTTGTCTTCTGAACGGGTTTCGGGAAACGATTTAAGATAGCCGAGTTTGTATTTTGATAAAAAAGTTAATCGCTTCATCAGACTTTGTTCATCAGAAAAGTTCGCTTCATCAGTTCTTAACGGAATGCTGAGCTTACCGAGAACTTTGGTTATGAACATTTGTGCAGCATTTCTGCATCCCAACGACATGCACAAAACTTGGAATTTCCCGAATGATAAATGATTACAGTTTTTGTTCGTCTTCCGAAGCGACAGGTAGATGCAGCTTATATGTATGTACGGCACTATTCTGCAGCAATTCAAGCAGTTGCGCGGTGACAACTCCAGATGAATGTGCAAGTGCAATAACCCACTGTAGTATTGCCCAGTGATCGTTCTTCCTTTTTCTAAAACGCCGTTCGCACCTCAAAAAATCGTCGCCATGAACTTTCCTCAATAGCTGTCAAATCCAAACTAACCTATCTATCAGTCTGAAATTTGTTTTGCCGTCGTTTGATAGATAACAGCACACGATTCTAACACCAAATTCCCTCAGGAACGCCCTCTGTCATCAAATACGGATATTTATTCAACCGCCCTCGTACACTAGCCTTGATTTGTTAAATATTGCAGATGTTTTTACTCGTTATCTTTATGAAACGTGGCAGCACTCTTCCTGTCTATTAACTCAATAACTATTGACTGTACTTTACACATTATTTAAAAAACGCATCATGCAACAACAGGTTGACATCCCGACAAAAAAAAGATCTTAAGGGCAGTCAGAATTTTCAAAAAATTGGATTTCTTGGCATTTTCTTAAAGTATAATATCTTAAAAATATTGAGTGAAAATTTGAAGTGAACCCGAATAATACTTTTCGAGTTACTCAACAATTAACAAAGGGCCGTCGGGCGTTGAGGAGCGTTCGAGAGTAAGTAGCTAACTTTAAATGCGTTTTTCTGAAAACTAATATATGTTTTTTGAACTGGTGATTACTGTAACTTAAAAACTGCGTAGATTTCAATAAAATTTATACTGCTTTTGAAAAACATAAAAAATTCGTGCCTGATCGAAGGATTTTTTTTTTCAAAATTTTGATTTTTTTAAACAATTAATTGTCGGTTTTTTTCTCTAAAATATGAAAAATACTTCCTGAGACCGCCATATTGTTATTTTCAAACAAAAAAGCTTCTATCAAGTACAAGATTATCTATTAATAAAACTAATTTATCTTCTCCCATTGAATTTAGATGAATCTCCAAGGACTTGTGATGATCATCGCAAGGGACTTCTGGAGAAACGGGCTCCACACAAACAGCGATAACTTTTACAATTATTAATTCATTCCCATGGCAGCCGGTTCTACGTTACCGGAAAGACTCGGGTTTTTCCCGACCAAGGGCTGCCGCTCCAGTAAACTAGCCCTGTCTAGTGAACAGTGTACCACCCCACCCCTTACGTAACAGGAACAACTCCTCGCAGCAATCTTGATCCAAATACTTCTCCTCAGGGCTGGTATTGAATCCAACTCTGGGCCACAGGCATTCTATTGCTCTGTATGCCATAAACGGCACCACCCCAACTCCACCTCACAACAGTATGTGACCATGTGTTGCTCCCGCCAGCAGGCGTCTGATGCCTCAACGGCTACTACCCCCCCCCCCTGATAGGTCGGCAGTTCCAACCGTCACCACAACACATACCTCCACAGTAAGGAATCTATCGGAGCAACACAACTCCCCCGACTCAGCCCATCTCCTTCCCTCCTGCTCCAACCCCAGTGCGGGGACAAACCAGCAGCTCTTGGTCCCCCGCACAGTCTGTTCCGTGTGTCAGACCAGAATACCTCGGAACCTGGCATTAGTCAAATGCTATTTTTACAATGGCTGGTGCCACTTTCGGATATCTTCCGGCCTGCGCACCACTCGTGAGTGGACATATGACTACGTTGCCCCTGTTGCAGCCACAATCGCCCCCTGTGGCGCGGCAGCCCACCACCATCAGGCCGCAACAACTACAGCGGAATGTACAGCTGGCCCCTGTGTTACTACAGCCTTACCAAGAAACTTTAAGCTTCTTCAATACAACTGCAACGGACCCTTACTCGTGAGTCCGTTGCAATGGAAGACCTCCTTAGGGATTTAAGGAGGCTGTGCACGAAAGTGCAGAGGATTCTGGACAAAATCGATGACTGGTGCATGAGACAAGATCTTTCCGTTAATCCGAACAAAACCACCATAGTCTTGTTTACGAGAAAACGGAAATTGGATGGACTCAGTCTTTCAACATTGAAAGTTGTGACACTTGGTCTTTCCGATGAAGTTAAATATCTAGGAGTAATCTTGCATAAGAAGCTGGCTTGGGAGACACACGTTTCACTGAAAGTGGATCGCGCATTAAGGATTTTTCAGCAATGCCGCAGAGCCTTTGGTAAAACCTGGGGTCTAAAACCTTTTGTGGTCCTATGAATATACACAGCACTTATCAGACCAATCATCACTTACGCCTCTGTGATCTGGTGGCGACGGGGCATGGTTAACTCCACAATCCGAGAACTATACAGGCTGCAAAGAAGTGTATATTTATGCATTACGGGTGAAATGAGCACAATCTCTGGTGATGCCCTAAATGCTATACTTGATTTGCTCCTCTTGGATCTTAAGATATAACAGGAAGCAATAAAAACAATGTGTAGACTCCATAAATATGGTTTCTGGCATGAAGACGGAACTTCGGGATACAGAGAAATCTTTAAGTTGCTATCTGAGCAGTATCCACTGTTTTTCGCACCTAAAGACGACCTGATACCCACAGTTTCATTTGGAAGGAAATTTGATGTTAAATTTCCATTGCGTGAGCAATGGAGCAATGCAGAATGCATTCAGGGTGGTTTGGCGGATATTTTCTTTACCGATGGGTCAAAGAATGAAAAAGGGTCTGGAGCCGGATGGTATTTAAACGATAGTAATAAGTATCACTATGCTATGAGGAAAATGGCAACTGTTTTCCAAACGGAGGTTTTTGTCCTCCTGAAAGTAGCCGAATGGATAATCCAGAGGAAATGGGCCAGGAAATAAATTGGATTTTTCAGGGACAGTCAGGCACCACTGAAGGCCCTGGAAAACGCGAGGCAAACCTCAAAAATTGTTCAAGAATGTAAGAAGAAGCTTAATTCTGTCGCAAGACAAAACAGGCTTGTACTTATATGGGTGCCAGGAGACTTCGATGTTCAGCGGTTCCCCCACATGGGCCAGAGCCAATAATCGGAATCAGTTCCGCAGGAATCATGAATTGGATCAGCGATTATGTAGACATTCTAAATAAAGACTAAAGAGCGATTGTCCGGTCTAGAACTGCAAAGTGTTTTGTGACAAGTCCGAACAGAAAACTGTCAAACTTTCTACTAAAACTTGGAAGGAAAGACGTTCGGTTGATGGTCGCTATTATTACAGGACACAACCCACCATTGGAATCACTGAGGACCCAACATGCCTGTCGTGCTTGGAGGAGGCGGATAGCACTGAGCACTTTCTCTGTGAGTGTCCTGCCTTTGCTAGAGCACGGCTACGAGTTTTAGGTTCCGATGTCGTGAGAATGAGTAATATTCGTTCTCTAAAACTGGAGGATATTTACAGATTTGCCAAAGAATCTGGAAAATTGTCACAGGACTAACTATCTCTGTCTCTATTATTTCCAATCTCTTTCTCTAATACTTTTCTCCTTCCCTCCTTGACCATCTACCCTCTTTCCAGAGCTATAAATGCAATGGGCTTTTTAGCCTGAGTGTTTTAGGAGCCACCAAATCTCCTGGTGCTCCTTGGTTCGATCTTTTCAAATATCGAATATCAAGGTCGACAAGATAGTAGCTGAGCTCGAAATTTATAATATATACATTCCCCCTGTCACCTGCTGTCCGAAGGATATCACCCTGACATAGGTGCGCTCATCAGAGGTGAAAACCGATTGGTTGTAGGTGACTTCAATGCGCATCACGATCTTTGGCATTCAAGAGTGCCAAACGATCGTAGGGCAGGAACAACGGCGCCTCCACCAGGGTAGTGGGCAATTGCAGCAGCTCGCCTGACATAACAATAGCTAGTCTGATAAATAGCATAACGTGGCGACCTATGCTATCGCTTGCATCAGACCACTTGCCCCTTATCGTCTCGATTGAGAGACCTGCAGACCTATATTAACTTTAATTCACCGAATCCCCACTGATGTGGGCGCAGGCGAACGCGCATCCCTGCTGGAAGGCTCAAAGTCATTCGTCCTAATTTGCCAGACGAAGCAGCCAGTTTAGCAAACGAGCGTGACTACCTACGCCAGGACGTCCCGGGGATCCCTACAAAAGGGATCTCAATTTGGATATCCGGCAACTGGTAGATCAACATAAGCGGACTGAATGTATTGAGTATCTGATGACCTGAAATTTCACCACTGGTGTGAGTAAGCTCTAATCCACCGTTAGGCCCCTGTCGAACCCGACGAAGCACAACGACAAGGTGGCTATCACCTTCAACGGTTGCACTTCATCGGACCCGAAGAGATGCGCGAGCTATTTTAGCCGACTTTTTACACTGCATCGTCCGGTCGACAGAACCAAGCTTCGTGCCACCAGACTGCTGCCCATACTGACGAACGACAGTGCGCCACTTACTTTCTCCAGTGATGGGGTTCAGGGGGCCATCAACAAATCAAATAATCAAAAGCCATAGGCCCTGACGGACTGAACGCGCTGATGTTGAAGCACCTGGGCTTCGACACAGTCAGCCATTCCACGATGATGATATTTATCAGTCGACACTCCCGCCAGGGCTGAAGAGGTGGTCCACAAACTATCTGAGCGGTCGTCCCTCGTCAGTGATCTTTCAAGACCAAACATCAAAACAGAGGAAGATTAAGGAAGGTGTACCGCAGATTGTGTACTCTCACTCTTGCTGTTCAACTTCTTTATCTCGAAACTCCCCCAACCACGAGATGTAGTCTCCCTGCTCGCATACGCTGACGACTGCACGATAATGGCGTCGGACAATGACATCGATGGTTTGTACTCCAAAGTGAACAACTACCTCACCGACCTTTCTCGCTTTTTCACCGGGAGGAATCTCAAACTTTCCCCCATTAAGTCCACGGCGACCCCTTTACCACCTGGACAAAGGAGGTCAAACTGCCTCTCAAGGTAAAAGTCGATGACACACCAATTCCGACAGAAGACAATCCCCAAATTTTGGGTGTCACCTTCGACAGTTTGCTCTCCTTCTCTGCGCTCGTAACTATTACCCCTATCGCAACAAGGTCCTCAAATCCCTTGCCGGCAGCACCTGGGGCAAAGACAAAGAATTGTTGCTATAGACATTTAAGGCAATAGGCCGGCTGGTTCTTAACTATGCTGCGCCTGTCTGGTGGCCTGGAACCAGTGACACGCAGTGGAAAAAGCTTCAGACATGCCAAAACACTGTCATTCGGACAGCGACCGGTTGCCTCCTGATGTCCCCCTTCAACACCTTCACAATGAGGCACACATGCTCCCTGTAATGGAGCATAACAAACTGCTCAGCAAACAGTTCATGTTAGGGTGCTACCGCAGGTTTCACCCTTGCAGACACCTGCTTGAGCCAGAGCCGCCTCTTAGACACGTCAGGAGACACCTTTTAAACTACGCCGAGGAGATCCAGGACATAACTAACAGAAATCTACTGGACCAGACAGTGTTTGACAGACATTAAACGGCATTCAGCGGGAGACCTTCACCACCTTCTTAACCTCCCGTCCACTCAATGCCGAAATCGGAGTCCAACCACTACCTATAGCAGATGAAGAGCTCCAGCTTCCCCGTGAAGCCCGCGTAACACTGGTATTGTACCAGTGGATACTGTAGCAGGTTGAACTTCTACTTATCCAGAATCGACCCCGACATACCAAGCATATGTCCGGCATGTGAAGGCATCCCGCACGACACTAAACACCTTTTCACATGCTCTTTAAAACCTACTCATCTAACACACCTCCTTCTTCTGCACTCAACCTGTCGAAACAGCATGTTTCCTGGGCCTACCTTTAGATGAGCCAGACGAAAGACGACCGGTGATACACCCTACACTGACGGGGATTCTATTACTGTTAAAACAACAATAACAAAAACAACAATTATACATTTTTTTGTTTGAAATTTTGCTAAAGTTTGCTATTTTTGTAAAATAAAGGAATTGACTAGCAAAAAAAATTTTTGAAAATGATCATTTTTTCGGGCCTCTGACTACCCTTAACCCCTTAAAAATTAACGTCTTCTACCGTTTTGGTTTTACTACCTAAATTAGGGTTTATCCTACTAATAGCCGATACACCATGCCTAGGCGAATACTCAGATACTAACTTTTTAGTAAACAATTTGTACTAATATATATACTGTAGAAAGGTTTTGATACATATGCATTTGAATAACAAATACTTAAATTTACCTGACTGATTTATGTTATAATTTTTGTTCTCCGGACGCATGCTTCCTATATCCATGAAGCTAATTGGTTTAGATGTTTCTGTTACCGAAGAAGATCTCTTTCTCATGCTACCCTCATTAACTGTACTTCTGACTGACATAGCACTGAAAATAAATATTTTGAAAATTTTAGGACAGGTTAACAGAAGAAACAAACTAAACATATTTTCGGTTTTAACTATGGTGCAATTATACAGAGAAACGGCATTCAGCTGTCTTATAGATTGCAATAGCTGTATCCAATTCTCTGCTCTCTTAAGGGGTTATACGCAGTTATGACTTTCAAAAAAATCGATTTTTTTTATTGCATTTTTGTAATGTACATATATTCAAAAGTATACGCACGAAATTTGAAGTAGATCTAAGCAATACTTTCGGAGTTATACCTAAATATGTAGAGATGCCTCGGCACGTTTTAAGGTAGGTATTGAAACTTTAAACGTGTTTTTTTCAAAACGGCATTTTTCGTCGGTGTACACGATATCTCGAAAACGGCTTGTTTGATTGGTCAACCGTTTTAACTCAATCTTTAAAGATACATTTTCTAGTAATTAATCGTTCCTTTTGTAAATCTGATACTTATTTTCCATTTTATAATCAATTTACGGCCAAATTTTAACGTAAAAATCGAAATCATTTCTTTTAAAAGCTGCCATTTTGTGAAAATTCACTATTTTGATTAGCCGAACGATTAATTACTAGATAATCTAATATATTAACACAATTTGTTTGGTTTTTTGATTTCAGATAATCCAATCCTGAGTTACGATGTACACCGTAAATCGTCTTTTTTTAAAGGAGGTTCCAGAAATCGCCTGCAGCGCGCTCTATAATCAACATTTTCATAAATAAAAAATTTTGTTACGTTCTTGAAGGATGCTTTTATAACCGCCAAAAATTTTCAAATTAAAATATTCTGAAGTTTCTTCAGGATAATTCCTTGACAACCCGCCTTTTATTTGCTTCATAACTGCGTATAAATCCTTAAGCAGCAGAGCGCTGCTTTACGAAGAAACGGGTACGATTAAATGAAGATAAATTAAGCAAGCAGAAGTGACTTTAAGAAACATGATCACTGCTTCTAATTATACAATATATGGGAATATAAAGAGAATTGTGATTGTTGTGAATAATTAATAGTCCCATCGCATGTGATTATTTCCTAATTTATTTTTTCGAGAGATCGATACTATTAAAAATTACCATATTTTAATTTCATTAAGCGACTCAGTAATGGGTGCGTAATTTATATAATTTGATTTTAAAATTTTAACATGCAAAGGAAAGTGCAAAACTCTTTGGGGAATATTGAAGTTTATCTGCTACAGTATATTTCAACAATCAATGATTGATGAGTGACAAAACTGCGTTGAACGTTTTCGATTCTTTGGGAATAAACAGCATAAATTGGATTCGAAACTACTGAGGCGTACTTCACCTTTGATCGCATTAGAGAATTATAAAGTGCTTTCCTAGTGCAAAAATCTTTCAAGTCTCGAGCATAACGTTGCAGAAAACCCAAGAGAGAACAGTACTTAGGAATAATGAAGCTAATGTGATTCACATTTATAACTGTGACTATCATTTATTTACTATAGTTTCAACTGAAAGCCGAGCATAGGAATTGCTATAAGTAGATACAATAGGATTTAGAGCTTTGGCGAAGATCATGTGGAAAGATTTACTGATAACATATTAAGTGATAATTTGTTTCTATTTCTCCATTTGGATATACGAGTATGTATTGTTTTAATCTCAATTTGTAAACAAAATATCCGAGATGCGGGTAATTGCCAGAATTCAGCCACCGTAGAACGCCCACATGCAAAGCCGTGTTGATGCTGATCAATCTTTGCTTTCACAAAGGAATAAATTTCATCTTTCACTACCTTTTGGATTATGCATAACTCCTAAAAAAATATTTAAGGAAGGCTAATTTCGATCCGGACTACCAATCATTAATCTTTTACTAAGGAAGTTTTTCGGTTATACCAGTAGAAGATATACCGAAGATATGGCATTTACAGACGGATCATAAAACATGATACATCGATTATCAATTTTTGTTTGTTTCAAAGTTCATTGCCATTAATTACCCCGCTGTAGTACTATTCTTTTGTAAGGTGGTATAGTCCAATGTACATACATATTTTTTCGATGACTTTGTCTAGCCTACAAGCGTTGTTATTGAAGTCTTCTTCCTCTAAATCGAACGGATCAAATCAATCCCTATATATTATATGTTTGGCATTTTAATACTCATGTATCAATTATAATATCTCTATTTCTTCAAAATAGTACATATTCACTCTTGTTTTAATCAAAATCACAACTTAAATACTCTGAGCACACACAGAAATTGAAATTTCATTTAATTTTCCAGGTTTCGAGGCAACTTTACGATTAGAAAATAACAAAGCAGCTAGATCCGACGGCGGCGGCTTAGACGAGTTGAGCTATTCAAGCACGGCAGTGTTGAGCTCGTAAGTTGCATGCAGACCTCATTTGCTAAATTTGGTCGGATGACAGCATGCCTGCTGATTAAGAGTATTATGCCCAATCCACAAAAACGGTGATCCTGCAATATGCGCCAATTACCGAAGGATCAGTCTTCTTACGGTATATACGGTTCTATCAACCGTACTGTGTGAAAGACCTGTGAAGTGATTAGATCTGATCAGTGCAATTTTAAACCTGGTAAATCAACTATTGACGAAATATTCTCAGGGTGCCAAATTTTGAAAAAAAAAAAAATCCGCGACGAAAGACTCGACACAAACTAACTCTTTGTGGATTTCAAAGCCGCCTTTGATTACACGAATAATAATTGCATTTATGCTGCGGTGTCTGAATTTGGTATCCTTGCAAAACTAATACGGCTATGTAAAATGACTTTGAGCAATACCACTAACTCCGTCAGAATTGGAAATGATCTCTCCGATACCTACGTTTGATACCAAACGAGGTTTCAGACAAGGCGGCTATGGAAAATATAATAAACCCAACCTTGAAATCCAACGGAGAATATTTCTTGCCCTCTCGACAAACAAAAATCAAATTTTGTGTGACGCAGAAACTTAGACGATAACAACACGACAAAATGTACAAGGACCAGTATCAAAGTATTTTGCAAACGGATTTGCCCATTGCCATGGATATGCGTCGCATGGGAGAAGATCGGGTTATTTTTCAGTAGGGCAATAAGAAAAAACAGTAGTCAAAATTAATGCGAATGTATCTGATTGAAAACTCTTCGAGTCTTTTGAAATGGTAATTGGCAAATTACGCTAATCCATCTAAAGGCATCAAAGAGCTTTGGGAACGTGGTCAAGAAGATTGACACTAAATAACACACATTTCATTAAAAAAATTTATCAAAGCATGCACCGCCGACTTAAAGAGCTTGAAAGGCCATGTTCACTAATTCTGAACACAAATTGTAGGCCCAATGGATTCACATCTAGACTTCCAGAAAGCCAATATTCTTCGGCTACGAACCCACGAATATCGTTTTTTAGCCACTGCTGGATGGTTTTTGCCTTATGGGATCCAACAAGGCAGAGAGAAGCGAGTACTGCTTAACTGTTTCACCACCCCTTCTAAAACATCCTCCTGGTACACTGTTGCCTCGGCCTTAACCCCTGCCCTGCTGAAATGAAGGGGTGTAACGTCTTTACAAGTCACTCCCATCCAAACAATTACGGAGGTTGGATGGTGGTCACGCTGAACCCTTGGAACAACATTTTTTGCGTCTTTAGAACTTTTAGCATAGATTTCATCTTTTTGCTTATAAAAACTTCAATAGAGAAAATTTTCTCATCTGTGAAAAGAATATTTTCATGGCCATTGACCACGTGCCATCGAAGAAGCTGTTTGCATCGGTCGAGTCTAATTTTCTTCAAGCGCGTTGTCAAAAGATGGCCAGTTTAGCGACGGAAGGCTTTCATGTGGAGATCATCTGGAGATCTTTTATGGCTGCACTGGTTCGAACCACGCGAAGACGATAACTTCTTTTTCTGTCTGTCACTTCAGACATTTGGGAAGAACGATTGATCGTGCGGTAAACACACATTTCCGCAATACAGGGTCCGGCACTCGAAATGTAACCAATTTCAGACCGCTCGCGCAGCTCATGTATGGGCATCGAATTTCTGTTAGTTAGCTAAATGACAGTCCAGAGTATCGTTTACAAGCGCACAAGCGGAACCATTTTGCCGAGAGTAAACGCGAAAAAAGAAAATCAGTAATGGATTTCAAACATTATAGTATGATTGCATTTGGCTTGCGTTTGTTCGTGAGATCGAGCACCTTAAAGTAAATTGTGTTTTTGTTTATCCCACCATTACTCGTTACAATGATACTGGTAGCATCGCGAAACATGGAGGTGGTCATCAAAACAGACTGCAACGTCACGTGAAATGGTTCAAAAAGTTAAGAAGCGACTTGAGCGAAATCCCCGACGAAGTGCCAATCAAATGGCGAAAGAACTGAAAATATCTGACCGTAAGATTAGCCGCATACTGAAAAATGATCTTAAAGTCAAGCCTTACAAGATCCAAAAGGTGCATGATCTCATACCAAAGCAGCAACAAGTCAGACTTGAGAGAGCGAAGGAGTTGCTTCGCTTGGCCAAAAGCGGTCAATTTCCAAACATTGTTTTTTCTGACGAGAAAATTTTTCAAATTGAGCAATTCGTGAACTCCCAAACCGATAGGGTTTATTTGACCGACCGTTCATATGATAATTTGAGTCATCGATTAGACACCAGGAGGCAACTCCCGCCACAGGTAATGGTTTGGGTCACTGTAACCGCAGATGGGCGCTCTCAAATCGTTTTCATCGCACCTAGCGTCACCAGCTTGCGATTCGATTCTGGACCGTCTCAAGGCCACAGTCAAGGCAAAAGGTGGTCATATGGAGCAAAAGTGAATTGATTCTTAATTTTGTATTGTTTTCATAAATTTTTTACTTAGAATTGAATAAAAGCAATTTTTCAAACTAAATTTATGGACTTTTTAATTGGTTACACTTCGAGTGCCGGACTCTGTATTAAGTTTTTTCAGCAATTCGTAAATCTCACTTGCACTTTTACCACACTTATGTAATGCAATCACTGTAAAGTGATTTTCCTTAGCTCCCCACTCCATTGTTAATAAGCGAAATTTGCCACGAAACTGAGTATAATTTATGAGGAGACAATACATACGAACAAAAGCAAAAATAACGGATCATTTTTCTGCGAATTTGTTCTCGCCATATGCATTGTAAAATTTGTCACAAAATTTATAGCAAGACTAAGTACTTGTTCCAGATTTGCTCTTCAGCTCGCATAGCCTATAAAACGTTTACCTTACAAATATTTTAGGTTGATTAAAAACACAAGATCAATTTGAATGTACACGGCGGTGGTGAAGTTATGGTGTGGGTCAGTTAGAATTTTGAACATTTTAAAAAGGAATTTGAAACAGTGCCGAAAATCTTGGTTTATTAAGAACGTTTTGGTTCCAAAAAGGCGACCAAAAAGACACAGCCAAGATCGCTAAGCTTTAGCGCTTGTACAACGCTCCAAAACTGCTCAAAACACCCTCACAGCCACTCCATCTCAATCTCATTGAGTATCTGTAGAAAAAAGAATTCGACAGCATGTAATACTCGTAACAAGTAAGGTTGCTTTGCGAAGTGTTATGCGGACAAAATGGAAACAACTGAGGAAACAGAGAAGTAAAAACTCAATGCCAAAGTGGTTGAGAAAAATCTTAAAACTTCGTGGCTTTCCAACAAAATATTAATTTTCGTTTTTGAAATTATTTATAATGCTTTTCCCACATGTTTTAAAACTGAACGCACACTTTTTAGTTACTTTATTTGCATTTTACTGCAATTACTTACCTTTATATAAAAAAAACTGTGGAATCTCGTTATTTTCTTTTGATTTTGTAACTAGAGAATGTAGTGAAGAAATAAATAAGTAAAGTACAATATGTTTTCAAGTACAAATTTATATTGTGTTTTTAAAGAACTTAAAAATATTTTGTAAGGTGGACGCAGACTTTTTGGGCTATGTGTATGTTAATGGCGATATCAGAAAATTTTATATTTCAAAAACCTTGTTTAGTTAAAAACACATATTTTAAACACATTTTTAAATATTTCGAGAGTGAGAGACTATTTCATTCTCCTTTTGCTTCTCCCGACAGAGTTAAGAGATAAAAAGATTTAGCAATTAGTTATTTGTACCCCTCTGTTGAAAAACCACCCCTCTTACCTTGAAATCATCTTATGCATACTCTGAGCTACTAATGGGTCTTCTGTTTCCATCCACAGTTCTCCAGGACCAATGGTACACTTCCGACCCACTTCCATGTAGAAAAGGCAATGTGAATCACCGCATCTAAAAATAATGCAAACTAAATGTAAGTGATTACATAGAACAACATTTAATCAATATATAACTAAACATATGTAAAAATTTAATTAATAAATTCAAGTAGAACATTGCCTCTTAAGCAAAATACTACTGGTAATTGCATTTTAGTTTTATAGTTTAATTAATCTTCAGCATAAAGTGTGGCTTCCAAGGAGAGTATTAAAAAAAAAACAATAAAGCCATTTCCATTATTATTTTACGGTGCTTTCATTATTGGATGCAAAATATAAAAAGCACCCCTCGTATATTATATTAAAGTGGCCATTAATTTTACATCTTTACAGGTTGAAAAGTTACTATAGACTGAACAAAGCCGCTTTCCAATGCTTGTTCGTTACAATTTGCCTTCACGTCACCAGGTCTTCAGCTTTTCTTTTGACATCAGATATGCTCGTATGTATTCTTCTATTTCTTCTCTTCAGCTTTTTCTCGGCCTTTTATTGTCTTGTGGATTTGTTTCGGATGTTTTTTACAATTCTATCATTACTCATTCGCAAAATGTGATCGTACCATAGAGTTCTTTGAGCTTTAACGTATCTGATAATATTTGCACCTCGCCATTGTACCGAATGCAATAAATATCATCTTCAGAACAGGGCCCTATATTTTTCTGAGAATATTTCTTTCGAAACAAAATATTTGCACGGCTTCATTTGATTTCAGCACCCAGACTTTGCAACCGTATATAAGCGTCTGTCTTATGACGGTTTTCTATATTCAAAGCTTGAGGCTTCTGGAAACTAGTCTCGACTTCATTAGTTTCGACTTCATGCATGAAATTTGACTTATTTACGCTTGTTCCTGTCTTGTATGGTAATTGATGTATCTTTCTGCGCACTCAGTACTCCAAGGTACTTAAATTCATTGTATTTCTTAAAACTATAAATATAACTACTGATTTGTAAGATATGTGGTGCGTTGCGTGCACTACCTTCCATATATTTGGTTTTTTCTTCATTGATAGCAAGTTCTACAATCCTAGCAGATGATTATAGGAGCATAAATGTTGCTTTCAAAGCTGGTTTGTTTCTGGCTATATTATGATGTCATCCGCGTAGACACAAATTTGTGTAGATTTGTACAAATCGTGCCTGCTGAATCTATACTAATTATAACAGCGTGTAGTACTAGATTGAAAAGTAGGAATGAGAACGCATTTCCCGGTTTTACACCTGACATCATTCATTCATTGGTTTCATTATCTTGAATTCTCACTTTTGCCCAAATGTTTGTTAAAGTTATGCTGATCAGACATACCAGTTTAAAAGTATGCCTAACATCTTAAGATGATGTTCAATATGTTTTCGATTGATTCTGTCAAACGCTTATTTAAAACCTTTACAATTTTCGGCATACCCATGCACCCAATTATTTATGAATGTCTTTGGTCTGGGAGGCAAAAACGTATAGGAATTATCGCACGATTCGTCTTTTTTCTTTCTAGATCTGACATTTTCATACTGTATTTCTTCGTAATAGTATTCGAGTACTGTAACCTCATGTGAATCCCTTCTCGATTTCCTTGTTATATTATCAACGTATTCAGATGGTACGTATGTTGGGACCATGCCTTTTAACAATTTCTTTTGTGACATTTTGTACAACATAGAAATGCGTTTATTAATAATTGTAGTTAACTCCCCCTACTTCTTTGCCGATATTTATGTATATATATATATATATATATATATATGTTATACCTATTTTCTTACAATGCAGTTGTTCCATAAAGGTCTATAACTATGCTCTCTATCTTGGCATGAGCACCGTCCACCTCCATCTAAGTATCAGAATATTCGATAAATTTGTACTATATTTTGAGCTGGTAAATTGCCTTAATTTATAATCTACATTTACTTCCGATAGCCAGTAGCACATTAATTTCTTGAAAGATTCTCATAAATAAGCAGTGCTTGTCCGCAAGTATGGACAAACTTGAACATCTTGTTCCAAAAATATAAGGGGACGGCACCGATGTCAGTAGTGAATAGTTCCTAGACGGTATCTTTTTTATGTCATCCTTGACATTTGTCAACTAGACAAATGCAACATTTATTTACACGATAAGAACATGTAGAAATTATTGAAACTTATTATGAAAATGGCCGATATTTAAAAACAACATATCACAAAATTTGTAATTGGTGGAAATAATGATCCGACAATTGAAAGGGTGGTGAACACTTTTCAAAAAACTGGCTCTGTCGAGGATAGAAAATGACTGGCAGATCAAAAACTGGACATTGATATTTCGACGATTTCAACAATTAGGCATTCTTGAATCGACTGTCGATTTTACCTGTACACCTCCTCATGGTTGGCTTTTAAATGATGTCATTATTCATATATAATTGTTAAGAGCCGTATTTAAAGCAATACAAACGTAGTGAAACCCGAGAGAATCCAAATTTATAAATTTTTGTATTTTAAAACAATATCGAGGCGCGTTTTTTGAAAGGCCCTTTAAATTTTATGTCTAATGTGTGTAATCGTATGGCGCAGAAGCTTGGACGATGACAACATCCGATGAAGCGACGCTTGGAGTGTTCGAGAGAAAGATTCTGCGTAAGATTTTTAGACCTTTGCACGTTGGCAACGGCGAATATCGCAGACGATGGAACGATGAGCTGTATGAGCTTTACGACGACATAGACATAGCGCAGCGAATAAAGATCCAGCGGCTACGTTGGCTGGGTCATGCCGTCCGAATGGATACAAACGCTCCGGCTTTGAAAGTATTCGATGCGGTACCAGCTGGTGGTAGCAGAGGAAGAGGGCGGCCTCCTCTGCGTTGGAAAGATCAGGTGGAGAAGGACTTGGCTTCACTTGGTGTGTCCAACTGGCGCCGGTTAGCACGAGAAAGAAACGACTGGCGCGTTTTGTTAAACTCGGCCAAAATCGCGTAAGCGGTTATAGCGCCAATTAAGAAGAAGAATGTGTGTAATCTTATACAAATACTCCAAAATAATTTGATTATTATTTTCTCGGTAGATGGTCGTAGTGGTCGATATCTCGCAAAGTATCGATCAAACAATTTAAAGCTTATGCTCGTTGTCAAGGTGACATTTCACATTAAAAAAAATATTTTGCTATTTTTTGTTTGTTCCATTCAGTTGTGAATTGCCGGGTTTTAGCAATATAAGTCAACAAAGAGAAAACTCGGTACAATTTACAGTTTTTCTTTGATAAAGGCGAAGATTCAAGCCAAGCCGCTGAAATTGCGAATAGTGTTTATTGTGCCGATTCTATAACAGCTAATAACGTGTAATTTTGGTTTCGTCGATTCCGTTGAGGTATTTCTAATGTTAAAGAAAATGTCGATAAAATCACAGAAATAATCGATGTTGACTGGCATGTGAGTCGTTGTAGCATCGCCCAGGAGCTTAAAATCGGTCATAAAAGAAAAAAAAATTTACGCAAAAATAGTGGATGTGACCTGTAACATTTTTTGAAGTTCACGAGGTTATAGATAATAAATCGATGTTGAAACTAGATCAGCAGTCACCTGTTTGAGCTTACTTGTTAAAATTTCTATTACAATTCGCTTTGAATCTATTACACACTGTAATAAATTACGATACATCTGTAAATGTATGTTGTAATTCCAATATTATGATGCATACGATCAGTCACTTAAAAATTTTGGTTTCGATTGGTGTATCGTTCACGGAACACATAATTGGACCCATGGTTGTTTCTATCTATAAAAAGTTCGGTTGTTGGGGGTATTTTCGAGTTGCTAAATAAATATATAAATTATATATTCATATTGTAACATAAAATCTGACAATAATAAATCTAACATGAACAAAGCGTATTTATTTTACTTCTCGTACCTTCTGATAGAGTTTAGGAGAATTTGAATATCCGTTGCTCTTAAAAAGCCTGATGATGCTCTTTCAGGACCAATCCTTATAAATGTGACGGACTTCGGAGATAAGCACACGTGATAGTTTCCAATAATTCTTCTTTCCTCTGCTAAGTTTTTCTTTTGCACAACCACTTGCCAAACATGATCTAAAAAAGTAAAAGTGAAAGTATGGTATATTCTTATTCCTACAATATTTGTTGAAAATCGAAGAATTCAGTGTATAATACTTGTTATACCATTAATAAAATACAATCGTGATAGACAATGGAGAAGCGTGCTGTGAAACACACCCTCAAAAGAGTTGGCAAAGTCAACACATCTTTCATTGCTAACATTCTTATCTTTTGATACGTGGATAACCTTAACAAAATTTACTCCAATTTTAGGTCATAATAACCAAGGTTGTTAGAGTGAAGTTACCTATTCTATTGAATATTCCTCTGCAAGTAAGATTCTTTAAATAGTCGTATCTTGCCTGAATGACATATCTTATATCCTGTGACATATTCCTACATATATACTGCTATAAATAACATGTGGACTGAAAAGTCCCGGGCCTAACACATAGATGGCACTATTTTTATTCCATTCACCTCTTTTTCAGTTAGTACTAACCTTAAACAGACAGCTGTTAAAATTTCATGATATTCTATTCATTAGTTCGTGAGTTATTGTGCTAAGAGTGACGCTACTTTTGTTATTTTCAAAACAATGGACAAAAAAAAATCGTGTTTTAATTTTACACTCCCTCTTGATGGGAAAAAATACTGTTCAAGCGAGGCAATGGCTTGAAAAGTGTTACGGGGACTCCGCTCCATCAGAAACAACAATAAAACGATAGTTTGTTGACTTCAAATGTGGTCGTAGAGACACCGATGATGCACAACGCAGTGGAGGTCACCACCGCAACCATAACACCAAAAAAATTCACAAAATCATTTTGAATGATCGAAAAGTGAAGTTACGGGAATGCCGTGAGTTAGCTAATATATGTTATATACATACGTATGTACATGAAGAATGAAAGTATTATATATATGTATGTATGGCAATATTTTAATAAACTTTATTTGCAAGGCCTGCCATTTACTTATGTATATACATATAACATATGTACATATGTATATACTATATATTTGATGCTTACACCCTCTTCGAGTAATTGCCCGAGCTCCTCCTCCTATTTGTGGTGGTGTTTTCCACAAATGGAGGGACTTACACTTTTACGCCGCCTCCGAACACCAGAGGTTTTTGGGGAGCTCTTTCATGCCAGAAATATACTAGGAGGTTTGCCTTTGTCTGCCGAAAGCTCAACATACTTCTAACAAACATATATCTCTTAAAAACGCCTAACTATTCAAAAAAGTTTAAATTAGTGACACATGTACATAAATGACCATGCATAAGACACACAACGATGCTGTATTAATTTTAATGCTATATAATTCTTTCTTTAATATACTCGTACTTTAGATTTGCGCAAAGCTACATAAATATTTGGAATAAATTTTTTGCGCTTAAGAGTATGTAACGCCTATTACTGGTACCCAGAAGGCACTCCGCACGATACTAAACACCTTTTCACATGCCCTCTAAAACCGACTCACCTAACACCCCTTTCCCTCTGGACCCAACCTGTCGAATAGCAAGTTTCCTGGGTCTACCGTTAGATGAGCTAGACGATGACGACCGGTAACTACATTGCACTGACAGGGTTTAGTACGCTGCTAGAACAAATTGTCCCCAAATGGACTGACGTCTTCCTAGTATGGGCATTTTGTCGGAGCCCTCTCTAGTCTAGTGAGTATAAGATTCACCAATAGGTATACATATAAACAAAAGTGCATTTCGTTTATCACGAAACCAAATTTTGCAATGAAAATATGTTAAAAAGGTCTCCAAAAGACACAAGAATTCAACTACAATGGATTGGATAAAAATTATGATCTCAAAAGAATCCAAGCTTAAGTTTATTTCTGATGGTACGTAATAACAGAGAGCATTAGAACCCGATTATTATCGTTCTGAACCAGATTTATATCCGACCAAGGAGTCACTTCAGCAGCATTCCCTAATAGTGTATGAGGAATATTTTATGATGTTACACCAAATTTAACCCATATTATTATATCAGCAATAGGAATTTCATCATAGTTATTCCCACACTGCAACTTTTATACATTTTGTTGAAGCCGGTAACAAAAAGTAGGTGGAAGACTTTATGACGGAAGGAGCATTGCAAAAATTGTATATTTAATTTTCCGTAACACATGAAGGCCTTTACCAAAGCTAAAGGAAAAATATTAATACAACTTTTTTTTTAATTTCTAATAAGATAACATTTTTGTAACAATAACATGCACAGGCCAAGTAAAGCCTAATAATGTTCTGTAGGAATTAAACTTAGAATTAGATTAGGACATTTCTATCCTAATTTAAAACAGAACTTTGAATTCAACTCTTGTTTGTTAACAAGCTATTTCACACAGCGTTATAAAAAATTATTTAGCATTATTAATTAATATTGTTATAAACTGATTGCATCTTACTTATACTTACCAAAATTAAGAGGATAGGAATCTTCTTTATTAGTAATGCTACGTTGAAGTGAAAGTAAAGTTTGTAACCAATTTAGCATCTCATTTTCGGTTTCTAGTACTATTCCAAAACCGCCATCTTTTGTTGCAAGTGCTATGACATAGTCATACTTTGTGTCTAATCTTCGATTTATATTAAAGCAATTTTCCAATTTCACAACACGTTTTGGAGATGTGCCAGATTTAAACTTTTTCATGCTATCGAAGTATTCCAAACGAGCACATCCTCGCGATGTGCCCTTATATAACACAAAAAACTTTTTTTTCATCGTATTTAATTTTTTTTGGTATCCAGATAGAACTACACCGTCATCTGAATTTACGTCTATAGGTTTTGACATTTTAACCTAGAAGAGAAGAACAAAAGTTCTTATTTATTTATTTTAGTAGTAAATATTGCAATATAATACAGAGCTTACAGAATATGGTTTAAGCTAAAAGTGAAAGGACTCCATAGTAGCACAAATGACAACAAATAAGTCGCCTGTTATATTGGGTAAAATGTTAGTACCTAGCAACTCCGCGCCAGTGACAATGCTAAATACTAAACTGGCATCTAAAACAAGCCACTGTCATAACCTCGGTTACGTCAGCAATTCAGCTGATTCCTTCAAAATCGCTGAGAAACGTTTAACGTTCTTACTCTGTCACACCCCTGCATCCCGAACATCGTGCCCAAAGATGATAGACCGTGTTTGGGCCTTCAGCTACGGTGAAAAACGAAATTGAGCGAATAATCTCGGTTACCTCACACACTCGTCCAATCTCAGTTTTTTCATAAAAAACCGTTGTCATAACCCCGATTACGTCAGCCAATCATCTGATTCTTTCAAATTCGATGAAAGCCATTGTCCAACAAAAGGTTTCAAAACAAGTACATTTACATTAATGGCAACACGGTTTGAGCCAGCTGAGCTGACACAAAAAGACTTCCAGGGGATAGTTGTAGGAATAGACGAGAGTATTTTGAAGGATATAACAGATAAATAGGTATGAAATCAAAATAAAATGCTTTACAAGGTGACGTTAATGGAATATTCATCCCATCCCATGCCTTTTATAAAATTACTACTTCTGATTTCTCTAATCAACCAGCCAACCAGTCTGACGGAAACATTGTGCAAGAACCATGTTTATCACTTCAAGACTTGTAGCAAACTAAAAACTGTAACCATTTTTTCGAAATTTGATGCTCATATTGACCGCGTGCTTGATATATAACGGGATCTTGTCGCTTCCTACAATATTTATGTACGATTATTTGTTTGGGCATGAATTCTTCGAATTCGTTTATTTTTATTTCCCAGTATATAAATTTTGAATATAAATATAATTTTTTTATATTTAATTAATTCAAGGAGACTATAAATAAGTAAGAAAAAACTTTCTACGATATACATAAAATTAATTTATTGTCTCGAAAATATGTTTTAAAGTTGAATGCTTAGTATCCACGATTAATGCTGACAACGTAAACGCAGTCCCCTGTCAGCTGTTACGATCAAACTAATGAGAACCCCATGTAAATGAAAAATTCCTTACTTCGGTATCGTTGATTTTATTTCACGATTTTTGAAAAATCCCGTAGAACCCTGTCAGCTGATTGCTCTCTCACCACACAGTGTTGCCAAGCAGTACATTTCGAAATCATTTACAAAATAAACTTAGAAAAATTATAATTTTTATTAAAATAACTTAAAAACACTGCTGAATAATGTTAATTATAGATAAATGAACTATTTGCATTTGTTGGTTTTTGGCTTTGGTTTAGTAAACAATGAAAAATTGTAACTGATAACGCGGATGTGTAAAAAAGTGTGTAAGCAAAAATATCAATGGCAACATTGTATAGATACAACCAAACACATACACACACAAATCGATGTATTGTGTAAATATGTAATTAACAGAACGCAGTTGTTCCCCACGGGATGAGTTTTGCTCAGTTTTGTGCTCGTTAGGGGCTGCGGTAAGGGACTACGTACGTCGGTCACTGTTTTCAGCATAAGCGTTTGGGCCTCTGTATATTATCCTTTCTGCGAACAGTTTCGCCGGGCAATATTATTGATTACGTTATGAAAAACGCCAGTATTGACAAACAATGTAAAAAGTGAAGTCCAAAATAAACAAGACTGGAGTCATAAAAATGTTTTTGATGGCGCCATCTTTTTAATGAGTTCGTGCGTTGGAGGTAACATCCCTAGCTGACTTCCAGTAAAAGCTTGGTGACATTCGGTTCAGAGGAAGCCAAGCTATTGCGTCTAAAGTGTCAGTATGTTTGTGTCATCGGTACAAAAATGAGTTTCGGACAAAGAGCTAATATCAAATTTTGTTTTAAAAACGGTAAAACGTTTACCGAAAAATTTGAATTGATGAAAAAATTTATGGCGATCATTATCTCTCTCGTGCCAGATTTCATGAGTGGTTTGAAAACTCCATCGAAATTGTTCATAAATTTATGAAAAATGAACCGAAATCATCGTTGAAATTCATGGAATCGGAGTTGAATATCTCCAAAACATCGATTTATCGCATTTTAACTGATCATTTGGGCTTACAAAAGGTCTGTGCAGGTTTCATTCCGCACAAGTTAACTGAGCACCAAAAAATGCATTAAAGAAGCGAGAAATGACGAGAGCTTCCTTTACAACATTGTAACTGGTGATGAAACGTGGTGTTTCCAATATGAATTTGAAACTAAAATCAAGTCGATGCCCATTTGATTTTACGATTCCAAGGGAATTGTTCACAAGGAGTTCGTGTCAACAGGCCAAACCGTCAATGCAATTTTCTATCTTGGCGTTTTGAAGCGTTTGCTCCATCGTATTCGTTGAATTCGCCCTGAATACCGCGAAGGAGGAAGCTGGCGCTTATTGCATGATAATGCACCATTTCATTGATCCATTCTTGTGACTGATTTTTTGACTAGAAATCGCATTTTAACCATCAATACGGCTCTCTGTGACTTCTACCTATTCGGAAAATTGCATTTAGCCATGAAAAAAAAACGTTTTTCGTCCGTAGAGCCTTGAAGGGCATTCCGGTCAATGACCTGAAACACTCTTTCGAAAAGCTTTAGTGTTATGCGTTGTCTTTACAAAATAGTGATTTAATATTAGACCAGCGATGTGTTTGCATTCGTGGCTATCATGATTTTTTTATATTTGGGCAGCTTTTATATTATACCGGCACTATGTAGAGAGAGTATTTATATGTAGGTCGCATTATGCGTTTTAGATTATTTTAATCTACCAAATGGCAATTGGTCACATTTAGATAATGATGTATTATTAACTCCAACAAATAACTCACTCAAGTCTTATTTTATTTATAATTTGCTTGGTTTGGACTTGATCAGCTGATTTTTTTTTTTTGTTCTTTTGCCGGGTCCATGTAATTGTCAGCACAGATTGAAACCAAGCGAATAAGTTATTTTTTCTACTCTTCTAATACTTTGCTGTGACAATCAAACCTACAAAGCATTGTTTTTGGTCTAGTACCGCCACTTTTAATGAATGCGCCTTGGCTTGGGGCAAGTAAATAGCTTGCATAAAACCTTCATCGCTTCTTTACACTAATTTTATAAGCCTCGTATAGATTTTACTTTATCGCAACCTGCTTCTTCTACTTCACTGCCAAATTTGCACTACATTTAGTATTTGAAATACGGGTTCGAAGCATCGATCGTCTCTGGATGGTTCGCATAGTATTTGTCCTTAACGGCTCCCCACAAAAAATAGTCCAACGGGCTTAAATCACAGCTCCGAGGCGGCCAATTGATATCGGAATTTCGGCTGATTATTCGGTTTTCAAAAACGGTAGCCAAAAGTTCGAGTGTAACTTTGGCAGTGTGACAAGTTGCACCGTCCTGTTGAAACCAAATGTCGTCAATGTCATCCTCTTCAATTTTTGGAAACAACTCGTTGAACATGTCACGGTAACGCTCGCCATTTACTGTAACCGCGGCTCCTCGCTCATTTTCGAAAAAAAAAAATGGCCCGATGATGCCGCCAGACCAAAAACCGCACCAAACAGTGACTCGTTGCTACATTTGCTTCTCTACAGTAACGTGTGGATTATCTGAGCGCCAAATCCGACAATTTTGCTTATTGACGTAGCCACCGATGTGAAAATGAGCTTCATCAGAAAAGAAGAAGAAGACTCACCACTTTGGAAATAGGTTTTCAATATTTCCCAATTTTGTTCAAGCGTATAGCGTCCCATTTCGAAAATGTCAAACCTTTAAGTAAATTATGAACACATTTGACATGTCATTTGTGTTACCATTCTCAAAAAAATGGGTGGTTCAAAAAGCAAACGCTATATGGAACAAAAAATATAAGCCACCGTAGTTTTCTAATAAGCTAAAGCTAAACATTAAGAAATGCCACAGAGTAATCCAATTTCCGTTTTCTCGTAAACAAGACTATGGTGGTTTTGTTCGGATTAACGGAAAGACCTTGTCTCATGCACCAGTCATCGATTTTGTCCAGAATCCTCTGCACTTTCGTGCGAAGCCTCCTTAGGAATTTATCTGATGTTAGCGCACAGACATCGTCCGCATATGCTTGGACATGAAAACCGAGTTCCTGCACCTCCGCTAGTAGAAAGTCCACGACCAATCACCACAGCAGCGGAGAAAGAACACCCTCTTGTGGACATCCTTGCTTGGCCATGACGGTGATTAGTTTGTCACTGTTCTCACCGACGGTTCATAGAGCTTTATCGGAAAGTTTAACTTATTCGGAATTTTTTTAGACCTAGACTTATCCGACTCGAAACCTGTACATAAATCTAAATTAAAAGACTACTTTATTTGTGATTAATCTAGTATAATCATCTCATCTCAAATGTAAACACGTGAATTTTCTTTGTACGTATCTAATTGAATTCAAATGTCTGTATCATATTTATCATATTATGTGTATGTATAATATGTATCTATATATAAATAAAATTCACCATAATTTTTCAGCTAAAGTATCTGTTTTATCGATAAGGATCTCAATTTGGGGCCGCCGTAGCCGAATGGGTTGGTGCGTGATTACCATTCGCAATTTTTGGGAGAAAACCAAAATTAAGAAAAACATTTTTCTAATAGCGGTCGCCCCTCGACAGGCAATGGCAAACCTCCGAGTGTATTTCTGCCATGAAAAAGTTCCTCATAAAAATATCTCCCGTTCGGAGTCGGCTTAAAACTGTAGGCCCCTCCATTTGTGGAACAACATCAAGACGCACACCACAAATAGGAGAAGCTCGGCCAAACACCCAAAAAGGGTGTACGCGCCAATTATATATATATATATCTCAATTTGGGAAACGGGCTGACTATCTGGGGGCCTGTAACTTCACCTCTGATGTAAATTCTTGCCCACCAATATGTCAATGTGCAACAAGACGAATCACAATGGCATTCGGTGATTGAATTTGCCAAACAATTTATTCTGCTATTTAACCAGCAGTTAGGGATTAAAAATATGGTGTTTCTAAAATCCTGGTTTTCTTAATTTGCCGTATCATCATTTCAGTGTTAATCGTTTGCTTCCTTTTAAGGGGTTATACGCAGTTATGACTTTCAAAAAAATCGATTTTTTTATTGCATTTTTGTAATGTACATATATTCAAAAGTATACGCACGAAATTTGAAGTAGATCTAAGCAATACTTTCGGAGTTATACCTAAATATGTAGAGATGCCTCGGCAAGTTTTAAGGTAGGTATTGAAACTTTAAACGTGTTTTTTTTCAAAGCGGCATTTTTCGTCGGTGTACACGATATCTCGAAAACGGCTTGTTTGATTGGTCAACCGTTTTAACTCAATCTTTAAAGATACATTTTCTAGTAATTAATCGTTCCTTTTGTAAATCTGATACTTATTTTCCATTTTATAATCAATTTACGGCCAAATTTTAACGTAAAAATCGAAATCATTTCTTTTAAAAGCTGCCATTTTGTGAAAATTCACTATTTTGATTAGCCGAACGATTAATTACTAGATAATCTAATATATTAACACAATTTGTTTGGTTTTTTGATTTCAGATAATCCAATCCTGAGTTACGATGTACACCGTAAATCGTCTTTTTTTAAAGGAGGTTCCAGAAATCGCCTGCAGCGCGCTCTATAATCAACATTTTCATAAATAAAAAATTTTGTTACGTTCTTGAAGGATGCTTTTATAACCGCCAAAAATTTTCAAATTAAAATATTCTGAAGTTTCTTCAGGATAAATCCTTGACAACCCGTCTTTTATTTGCTTCATAACTGCGTATAACCCCTTAAACAGCTGACGAACGTTCGTGTTTTGTTTCACTATCAAACATCTTCAGTTTGGTCTATAATTTAACCATGAATCGACGTACAAACGAAGGACGCTTGCAAATCATTGAATTTTATTATAAAAATGCGTGTTCTGTTAAGAAAGTTTATCGCGCGCTTCTTCCATTTTATGGTCAGTTTAATCGACCCACTGAAGCGGCTATTCGAGCTATTGTGACTAAATTTAAAACCAAATTTACATTATTGGACATCAAACCTCCAACACGCTTACGTAGAGAGCGAACTGAAGAAAATATCGCAGCTGTATCGGCCAATGTTAATGATGACCATCAATTATCGATTCGTCGCCGTTCGCCGTTGGGTCTCTGTTACTCAACAACGTGGAAAATTTTGCGAAAGGATTTAGGTGTGAAGCCTTTCAAAATACAGCTGGTGCAAGAATTGAAACCGAACGACCTACCGCAACGCAGAATTTTTGGTGAATGGGCTCTTGGAAAGTTGGCAGAAGATCCACTTTTTTATCGAAAAATTGTGTTCAGCGTCGAAGCTCATTTTTGGATCAATGGGTATGTAAATAAGATGAATTGTCGATTTTGGAGTGAAGATCAGCCAGAAGAATTGCAAGAGCTACCAATGTATCCAGAAAAGGTCACAGTTTGGTACGGTTTATGGGCTGGAGGTATCATTGGACCGTACTTCTTCAAAGTACGAATCGTAACGTAACTGTGAATGGTGAGCGCTACCGTGAAATGATATCCAACTTTTTTTGCCCAAAATGCAAGAGCTTGACTTGCATGACATGTGGTTTCAGCAAGACGGTGCCACATGCCACACAGCACGCGTAACAATGGACTTGTTGAGAGGCGAGTTCGGTGAACATTTTATTTCACGTTTAGGACCTGTCTATTCAGACAAGCCTGCTTCAATTAACGCATTGGAAGACAACATTAAGGCATTTATATGTGAGATACCGGCCGAAGCGCAGTCGCGGTCAACATTTACATGAAATAATCTTCAAACATTATTTCTGTTGTACTATCGATTTAAATAAAAATTTCATGCATTTTTCTGAATTTTACGTGTGTTTTTTTGAAAAACTTTCCTATAGCTTTTAAAAAATCACCCTTTATATGTATATACATATTAGGGTGTCCCAAAAAAATTAAAGTGTTTTTTTTTTAACGCACACCCTCTTATTTTGTTCGAATGGTCTCAAAACATCTAAAAATAAAGTTTCGTCTATTTAGAATCACGGCAACCCGTGCCGAGTTGCGCGGAAACCTAACGGTACTTGTATAGTACGGCGCGCGCGAACTGTCGGATTGATTGCGTGTAATTACTTGTTTGTTTTATTAGTAATCGCGGGTTTTTCGTGTAGTCAACATGTCAGTGGAGTTACGAAGTTCCAAAAAGGAAATATTTTTAATAGGGGACGTAAAACATCAAATTACCGGTTCTAAACTTCCCTCTAACGGGCAAGTACTGGCAGTTTTGTTCTATAATATTCGTGAAGTGAACTTGAGTGTCAATGAAAGTGCAAATCTCACAATTCGTGAGTGTATTATTTATTGGGAAAAGGCACGTATACCGACCAGATCAATATCTCACTGTGTTAAGAAACTAGTTAACTTATACCAAGTTTGGAGAGAATTGCAAAAAAATGCGAAAAAAACTCAAGAAGTGTTTGAACAGCGTCGACAGGAGTTTGTTTCAAACTTAAACAATTTGTTTGACATCGCACATGCCAATGCTCTTCAATCGATTAAAATAAATGAAGATAAGATCTTCTTGCAGCGCCAAAGAGAACCAGGTCGGCCCGGTCACTTAGCCGGAGTGGACAAAAAACTAACAAAAAAAGAGGAAAGGACGCGCCTTAGAATCATCGAGGAGGAAAAGCGACGTGCTAAAAATTTTTCATCCTTAGCACCATCAACATCATCTTGCGAACCACCACTAGAAAAGTCATCTTCTGACTCTGAAATAATAGAATTAGAAGAAAATAGGCCCAGCGCAAGAGAAGCCTCCTCTCAGCCCGATAAAACTTCTATGCGGAAAAATATTATAACTCCCAAGTTAGTTGCCGCATTAGACAGGTGTCAATTAAGTGTGAGGGATTCTGTCTTTATAATTGAAGCTACTATTGAGGCTCTGAGTCACAATACGGATGAATTCCCTATAAGCAAGTCCTCCATCCATAGAGTTCGTACGGAAATGCGAAAAGAACGGGCTGAAGCTATAAAAATTGATTTTCAAAACAAGGTCCCGGACACGGTAACTGTCCACTGGGACGGAAAACTGTTGCCAGCTCTAGATTCACGTAAAAGTAAAGAAGAACGCCTACCGGTAGTTATTACGTACGATAATAAAGAACAAATTATTGCTGTTCCTAAATTGGATAGCTCGACAGGAAGAGGACAGGCAGACGCAGTTTGGGATGCTATTACGAACTGGAACCTTGAAGACAAAGCGCAGATTCTCTGTTGTGATACTACTGCTTCTAACATAGGCCGCATAAATGGAGCATGTGTGCTTCTCGAACAAAAACTGGGTAGAGAAGTGATTATTTTTGCTTGCCGTCATCACGTTTACGAATTAGTACTTAAAGGCGTGTTTGAAGCGAAAATCAGTCAAATAACTACAAGCCCAGACATCCCATTATTCAAGAAATTCCGAGAAAACTGGAAAAATATCGATCCTGAGAAAAAACCAAGCTGTACAGAAAAGCTATCTTGTTTTAATGTTTCGGAAATTGACAAGCTGCTAGAATTCTACAAAACTGAATTAACCAAAGAAATCGTTAGAGATGACTATCGCGAATTAATTGAGCTTTCAATTATATTTCTTGGCGGAGATTCAGAAAAGAAATATAAGATTCGGCCTCCAGGTGCTATGCACCAGGCTCGATGGATGGCGAGAGCCATTTATTCATTAAAAATATCGTTACTTAGCTCTCAATTCAGAATTTCAAACAAGGATAAGGCAGCTCTGTTGGACGTATGTCTGTTCATCGTGACATCCTACGTAAAACCCTGGCTCCAATGTATTTTAGCAGTAAAGGCGCCGTATCAGGATTTGTGTTTTTTGAAGGCCATGAAAAATTACGAAACAATAGACAAAAGCATTTCAAAAGCAGCTTTGCAGAAGTTTTGCCAGCATTTGTGGTATTTGACAGATGAAGTATCTATTCTGGCTTTATTTGATGATGATGTCGATCTAGAAACTAAAGTAAGAATGATTGCTAACTGAACTAGAGAAAACCCAACAGCCCACAATAAACGCTACATTGCATCCAAAGAAGAACTCTGTGGCCCACTTTTTGGTACGTTAATTAAGGTTTGATTTTGTTCTATGACTAAGTTTGCTAGTAGGTATAATTGATAACTGATCTATCTGTTTTAATTTCAGAGAGAAACATTGATGACTTCGTCTCTGTCAAAAGCAAGTTCCTGTTTAATCGACTCCAGATTGCCGACAGTTTTCTGAACAAGTGCCCCTCTTCGTGGTCAAATGATGATTCGTTTCTACAGGCTAAAAAGAAGCTGCTAGGACTGAAAGCAGTTAATGATACGGCAGAAAGAGCGGTTAAGTTAATGCAAGACTTCCGTGGTTTGATCACTGTTCAAGAGGAGCAAAAGCAATTTTTTTTACGTTGCGTACAAGAACACCGACAGGTATATCCCGACTGTAAAAAGCAAACTTTGAAAAGAAAATTCGATGTTTTATAATAAAAAGAAAATAAATACGAAATATGTGTTTTATATTTATTTATTTAATTAATCTAAAAATTCAATTAAATCTTTCTCTATTGTGAGCCTATAGCTTTCATACTAACTTTTAAACTCAAAGTTTGACATCAAGTCGGCACGGGTTAATGACATCCGATCTCAATAATATTTTATATTTAAGTTTTTAGAGTCAAATGGAAAAAAAAATAAAGGGTGTGCGTATTGAAATTCCGAAAAAAAAAATTCCCCCTTGTAGCCTGGGACACCCTAATACATATACAGCCATGGACAGATAAATAGCACAAATGTGAACCTTATATGTTAAGTTTTAAGTACGAACTCTGCTTTGGTCAAATAAATTTGTTTGTTTACATTTATTACGGTTAATAAGCTTACATTTATGCGAGGAATTTACCGTTTTTTTCGATGGAATTTTTTGCGTTCTATTTTATTTAAGCTTATTGCTATTTAGCACATTTTAACTTGTGCAGCGCAGAGTAAACCTTTAATATTGTTTCAGCGATTTTTAGTATAATTTTTTGTTTCTTAAATAAAATTTTAAAGTAATTACTAAAAATGGGACGTGGGAAACATTGCTCGCGGGGAAAAGAGCTCTTATATACCGTATGAGACAAAACGGAAAAAGCTATGCAGAAATAGCGGAATTATGATGTGCTCTCGGAAAATGGTTTATAATGCTCTTAATTTAGTTACGAAAAATTCATCCTACCTAAGTAAAAAAACGGAAAGAAAACCAAAGCCGCGAAAAACTGATGTTAATGTGGATAGTTATAATAAGCAAGAGCAAAGCAGATCCTTTTAATTCGGTACGGCAAATAATGCTTGAAATAAAACAAGAATCTGGTCTACAGGTGTCCAGAAAGTTTATTGGAAGGCGACTTAACGAAGCCCAGCTGTTTGGCTGCATAAGCAGAAAAAAACCACTCCTCTCAAAAAGACATATCAAACTCCGACTTGTCTTTGCAAAAGGCCACAAAGACAGAGCTTTTTCCTGGCATGGTGTTGGGCCGATTGTTCGCGTGGTTGGTACAATGGATAGATTTCAGTATCTGGATATATATATATATATAATTGGCGCGTACACCCTTTTTGGGTGTTTGGCCGATCTCCTTCTTCTATTTGTGGTGTGCGTCTTGATGTTGTTCCACAAATAGAGGGACCTACAGTTTCAAGCCGACTCCGAACGGCACCGAGATTCGAACCAACGTTCTATCTGTGAATTCCGAATGATAATCATGCACCAACCCATTCGGCTACGGCGGCTGGATATACTCCAGAATAAAATGGAGCCATTTGTGTTTGAGTTTATGCCATTAAATTGGACATTTATGCAGGTCAATGATCCAAAGCATACTGCATAGACAGTGAAGCAATTGCTCAGAAGAGAAAAAACTAATGCACTGGATTAGCCGGCGCAGAGCCTCAATCCAATAGAAAATTTGTGGAATGACGTTAAGGTCAAAATCGATAACATAAATTTTAAAAATTTTGATGATTTGTGAGCCGCAGTTAAGGAAGCTTGATACTCGATTACAAAGGAAAGATGCCACAAGCTCATAGAAAGCATGGAGCGACGGCTTGAAGGAGTAATCAAAAACGGTGGATATAGTACAAAAGACTAATCTGGTAAAACAATATTATTATTTAACTATCTGATTTGGCTACTATTTTTGCTTTTATTTGGAATTTGTTAGGATGTGCAATTTATGTGTCCAGGAGGTTTCGAGAGTTATCACCAACGTTCTTGAAAATTAAATCAGAACTAAAATTCTTTTTTACCATTTTTTTGTTTTAAGGGGGAAGTCTACTGTGACAAGGGAAAAAACAGGCTTATTTTCCGGATTTTATTTCTAACAAAATATTGCTCGTACATAAAATCTATTTAAACTCTTATCTTTATTATATATTTAAGTTTTTGAAAAAAAAAAATTTTAAGTCAAAATATTCAAAATGGCCGCTGTGGCACTTCTGCAAGCGCAGGTCCGCTTTTCTTAGGTGCCTAAACGGTGTACATGAAATCTTACGTTTCGGTGATCTAAAACAAAAAAACAAAATATTGTTATCATATACATAGTATTGACTCTCGTCTGACGTAGGATTATGTCGATAAAAAATTTTGGCGTTGAAAAAAAAATTCTTGAAATTTTTTTCTTTTTTTTTGCCTAAAATTGATGTTACTATTGTTTATAACAATTTAACAAATAACGATATCAAAAAAATCCTATGTCAGACGAGAGACACTATTACAGAGAATATATAATTAAATTTTTAAGCTGATTCATTTATCAGAACTCGAGATATCGTGTACACCGTATACAAAAACTTAGTTTCGAGAAAAATGCGTTTAAAGTTTCAGTATAGCAGGTACGCGCTTTGGAGCGCTTCGGGAAAAGGTCGAAATTTCAACGAAGAAAAATTTAGCCAGCTGTAACACATATTGTACCTTATTTAAGAGGGTTCAAAGTATTTTTTAAGCTAATAAAAAAAAAATCGATTTTTTGAAAAATTCACAGTAGACTTCCCCCTTAAAGTGAAAGCAAATAAGTTTTTTTATTTTTTATGTTTTTATTTTGCTTTTTTCCGATAAAAAATAATTATTTAAAAACATATTCAACTCTTTGCTTTCAAAGTCTAAATGTGCTATTTATATGACCATGGCTGTATAATAGTTTTAAGCCGACTACGAACGGCAGTTAATTGTTAAGAGGAGTTTTTTCATGGCAGAGATACACTCGGAAACTTGTCATTGCCTGCCGAGGGGCGACCTACTGGAAAAAAAAAGTTTGTATCATTTTGGTGTTTCGTGCACGGATATTCGAGCCCCGAATGATAGTCACGGATATATATTTATATACTGAATATAATAAAATATAACGTTTTACCTCCATTTCTTATAACTATTAAAGTCTTTACACAACCAATTCATGGATTTGTTTACAAAGATGAACTAAAATCATATGAAACTAAACGAGATATATGCCATCTAATAATCTTGTTGTAAACGGGTTGAAATTTCCAACCACTCGCCCGGTCAAAACACAACAGTTTGAGAAAGGACCACATATCCCTATGAATATGTTGAGACTGACTTAGGGACTGAATTATCCATTGATCATTGTTGTTGTTGTTGTAACAGCATAAGCATTCCCCATATATATGTACATATATGGGGAATGTTGCTGAAGCGACAGTCCTTGGCCGGATATAAATACGGGACGTTCCGGTAACGCAGAACCGACTGTCGTGGGAACGATTGATCATTGATAGATTCGGATGCTGAGCTGACACATGTAGATCTACATTTTTTTTTACAAACATCTTTATTTTCCTTTGTATTATCTTCTTTGTTTATATTTATATAACCTTACTTTCCATCTTTGTTAATAAACCGTCGCACTTCTTAATTCTCTCCCATACCTACATCTTGAATTACGTCGCGCAGTTACATTAATTTTACCACTTCAATCTGCGTTATCTTGTATTTAAGCATTCTCGTCACTTATTTTAACGACGCCACAAAAATGTATTTCTAAAGCCATCGCATATGTTTACGTTTACGAACCACAGTGTTTCCAGTTCTAGAATTAAAACTAAATTCCCGGAACTTAATTGTTAAAACTCGGAATTATTCGTTGTCTTTTGCTAGGGATTTTTCACATAATTTTGTCGGAATATCTCTTGCTTGAACAATTTACTTTTTTAATTCAAACTTTACTCGGTCCCAAAGAACATAAAAAGTCAGGATTTAGGGGATTAACATATTTTGTGCCAATTAGTTGACACTACATTGTAATACTTCTTTAGAGGAAGAGTAATAAGTTGATTCTGTATATGAATTTTTTATTCGGTCATACAATCAGGTACAAGTAACGTAACTCGTATATGTGCATAACATTTTCCACACGTAGGAATTACTTTATTTATTTCTGAATCCTCAAAGTAGATGAAAAATATTCGTATATATCAATCGGCAGTATTTGGGAAAAGTTTATGATACTCAATGGCGTTTCATTATAAATACATTAAAAAAATCACCATTATTTACAATTTGGTAATAAATAATCTGAATACAACCATCTGTTTAAAAAAGAGTAATTATTCTTGCTAGAAAATGCATAAGCACGAATCAAAAGGTTATTCCTTTATACTTTGTAAAAGTTGATCTATAATTAATTTTATAACAAAATTATGAATTATGCTAAAATATCTTTTACACATCCATATATCCGATTCGCCAGATAGACCAGTGGGTGAAACTCAAAACAAGTTATATACGTACCAATTTGTACACACATGTATAGAGGCGAAATTATTTCAAAAATAAATATTATTATTAAGCAGAACTATTTTATCAACGCCTATAAAAACATCAAATAGATATAAAAAAATATACAAATTATATGCAATAACAAAAGCACGTCTTCTGCGCACTGTCTTAATGGAACATGTGGAATCTATATTGAGCTAAGTATTGCCACTCCGTATCGATATTTACAATCTGGATTAGGCTAAATTTACACGTCGCAAAGAGACCACAGGCAGCAGATGTTCCATATGGAACTGAAAAATCGCAGATAGAGGACTGGAAAATGTGAAGGAAACTGGAAACAAACTGCAGACTTTGATAAAGAGGTTCCCACAAATGAATGCCCTACAGCAAATTGCCCTGTACAAACAGCTACAGGAGAGAGAGCTACGATTTCCAGAAAGGAAGTTTGCAAGGTTGTTATTGGAGCTTTGTCAGTAGTTCACATATTTTTACTGGTTGAAATCAAAAACAAAGTTATAATTGGCTTGTCGCCAATTAATGGTTTCACGTTACCGTTTACCAAGTCTGACCGCATGATCGAGTTCGTTACACCGGTTTCCAGATTAAGCAGCTATGATCGACGATATACAGTTTTTGGTTTGCGTCCAACTTGGAAGACGGAGTCTCTGGGGCATTCAGTTGTAGGAACCAATACTCACGCCTTAGAGCTGGTTCGTTTTAGTTCAATGGCTATTGCGTATCGGGAGTGCCTTTGTTAGTCTCAACTCCTCGCTTCGTTCCAGGTTCGTGTCCGGTTGGCTGTTTGGTTTACTACAATTGCGTGCAATATGTTGCAGCTGTACCACTTAATATCCAAGTTTGTGGATCGTGTAGGTTGAAATAAAGGCTCTAGAATTATTCGCTTGATGGCATCCTCCATCGTTGTAGGCTGTCCAGATGTTGCCATTAATTTGCGAACTTTTGTTTAGAGAAAAGCGTTAGAATATATATATATATATATATATATATATATATATATATATATATATAATTGTAATAATAATAATATATATATATATAATAATATATATATATATATATATATTTATATATATACCCCTTTTGGGTGTTTGGCCGAGCTCCTCCTTTTGAGGAGCTTTTTCATGGTAGAAATACACTTGGAGGTTTGTCATTGCCTGCCGAGGGGCGACCACTATTAGAAAAATGTTTTTCTTAATTTTGGTGTTTCACCGAGATTCAAACCGACGTTATCTCTGTGAATTGCGAATGGTCATCACGCATCAACCCATTCGGTTACGGCGGCTGCCAGCATTTGCTCTAAAAGAATTATTGTATTTGATCACATTACGAAATGCATTTCATAAGCGGGTCAGCATGAAGATTTGTATTGGTCTCAGCTGTTGCTTTTTCCGAATTTTCATCAAGTTTTAATTTTCAGCCCCAAGGTGTGTAACAAAATGTAATGTTGCACTTTTTAGCTTCCATTTCTTACACATGATATATTAATTGGCGTGTAAAAATATAGTTGCTTATATGTATGTTGTGGGGTAACCAAAGCCCACATAAGAGTTTCATTCAATCCAAACTTACAACTTAAAACTAAGGAAAAATTAACAGGATTGGTGCTTGCTTGTTGTACGTTGATGAGTTAATTTAAGATGAATTCTATGCTTCTGAGTACATTGCTGAGCTGCCACATGTGATGGTTGCATGTACTTCTCCAACAATGTAAACATACTTTTAGGTTTGGAGATTTTCGTGGGTTGATAAATATCGATAGTATTTGTTGTTGTGCTCTCGCCTGTCTAGATATATGTTGCATCTCTAATTATTTTGTTTTCAATTTGTTTACGGCCTTTCTTGACTTAGTACATAGATAAAATAATAATAGAGAAATTTGTACTTTAAATTATATAATATATTAAGAAAATGTTCAAAAATACATTTCAATCGGGTTTTCTTTCGATTTTGTACAGCATCGGTAGTAAGCCGTTGCAGATATGGGATAAAAAAGTTCGGAATGGGCACATAAAGCGTATTACAGATAATGATATTCAGAGCTTGGTATTAGAAATTGTAGGGACAAATGTAAGCACAACTTTTGTGACATGCCCGGCTGATCCTAAAAAGACTTTGGGGATAAAACTTCCTTTTTTGGTTATGATAATAAAAAATTTAAAGAAGTATTTCACCTTCGAAGTGCAAGTAAGTACTAATAAACATTTAAACATGTAGAGAACTTTATTATTTCAATTTCGAAACTAGGTTTTGGACGATAAAAATGTGCGCCGTCGGTTCCGAGCAAGTAATTACCAATCAACAACCCGTGTTAAACCTTTTATTTGCACCATGCCAATGCGGCTTGATGAAGGTTGGAATCAAATACAATTTAACCTGTCGGATTTTACACGACGTGCATATGGAACAAATTATGTGGAAACCTTGCGAGTACAAATACATGCGAATTGCCGAATAAGACGAGTTTATTTTTCTGATAGACTGTATTCAGAAGAGGAACTTCCACCGGAATTTAAGCTATTTTTACCAATTCAAAAACCTCAAAAAACAATTCACACTGCTTGTAGTTGATTCAATTTACATAACAAACAGGTATAGTTTTATTTGTGTTTTTGAAATTTATATCTTTCTTTATTTGTTTCTTTGATCCAGATAATAAAAGGAAGACAGCATCAGAGGTTATAACGTTTCTCATATCTTGTATTAATGGTATGAAATTTATTTAATAAAAATTGCGATATGAACTTGATGAAATAAATTTACAATTTTTTGGAAGTTTTTTTGTTTATTTTAGTAAATACACGAATAAATGCCTACACGCGAGAGTAGTATAATCGTTGTTATTAGCATTTTCAATAAACAACCCTTGGCCGGATATAATTTCAGCTCTTGTTGACGAGCACTGTTAAGCGTTTCCACGACGACCGGTTCTATGTTACTGAAACAACCCGGATTTATGTGCGGCCAAGGACTGTCACTCTAGCAGCATTCCCCGTATGTAAGTATGGGGAATGTTAATGCTGCTACAACAACAACAGCACTAATATAATGGAACAGTACGTAGTAGTAGCAGAAGGAGCCCCACAGTTTACTTTGGCACTTCCGAGCTTTACTGTGCTTTAGCGTTACAACACGGTACAATAATTTACAGCAGTTTCGCTAAAAAAAAAAAAAAATACAAAAACGGGACGAGTGGGTCTGGAGGTGAACGAGCGCAAAACGAAGTATATCTTGTCACCGCTTTAATGTCTTAACAATCACGTCACTGTTGGCAGTTATAAATTTAGAATTGTAGAGGACTTCATCGACTTGGCAACCAGCATCAACAAAGCTAACAATGAAATCCAACAGAGAATATCTTTTGCTTACAAATGCTACTTAGAACAACGTAGGCAATTTAGTCGTAAAGATCTCTCTCGACAAACAAAAATCACACTTTATAAGTCCCTCGTCATCCTATTGCATGGTCCAGAAGTTTGGACAATAACTGATGTGGCGGAGCGTTTCCTGGACCTAATGTTAAATGATGGCGATCGGTGATTACACCGCGCCGGCAGGGCCCACTTAACTGCTGCAACAGCATCAACTGCCCTTGTAGTGTTTGAGCGAAAGAGTATGCGGGCCTTTGCGTGTTAATAACGGCGTATATCGAAGGAGATGGAATTATTCCCATGGCAGCCGATTCTACGATACCGGAATGACTCGGGTTTTTTGCCCGACCAAGGGGTGCCGCCCCAGTAAACTAGCCCTGTCTCTCATCAACCCACAACCCTCTTGCTCCTATCCCAGTGCGGGGACAAACCAGCAGCTCTTGGCCTCGCGTATAGTCGGTTCCGAGTGTCAGACCAGAGTTCCTCGGAACTTGACAACCTTCAAGTGCAATTCTTGCAATGGTCCTTTTGGAGGTGCTCTGGCCTGCGCACCACCCGTGAGTGAGGATGCGAATACGTTGCCCCATGCTGCAGAGCTCTGCTCTCGCAACCGCCCCCCCTGGTGCGGCCGCTCGTCAATATCAGGCCGCAACAACTATTGCGGAACGCACAGCAGGACCAACGCAGACAACATCACGCGACCCTAACCCCCCGTGTTACGATCATACTCCCGAGGAGTTTCAGGCTCCTCCCACTGAACTGCAACGGACTCATGAGCAAGATAGACAAGATATACGCGTTCATGAGCCGTCACGTAATCAAGATAGCTGCGGTCCAAAAGACAAAACTGCAAACTAACTCCTCCTTGATCACCAGGGATGGCTACAACGTGCAGGGAAAGGATCGTAGCGTTCATAGTCCACCATACAGTGCAGCATCGTCTCATCGACGAAGGCATCGACCGCAGGCACATCACCCTAGAATGTCAAGGTATAGCTGTTCGGTCAGGTGATGCCGAGCTCGAAATTTTCAATATATACATACCCCTGTCACCTGCTGCCCAGCAAGGTATCACCCTGCACTCATTAGTGGTGAAAACCGATTGGTAGTAGGTGACTTTAATGCGCATCACGATCTTTCGCACTCAAGCCAACCAAATTCCATTATTCCCGACAAGTGGAGAACAGGGAGAGGGGTCTCACTACTGAAACCTTGAAAACCCGCCAACTAAGGGGATTCTTATCGTCCGATAACTCTCCTTTCCCCAGTGGTGAAGACTCTTGACCTTAGCCTCGCCAGTATGACTTCCGAAGAGTACGCAGCACCACCACGGCACTCACCGTCATTAACACTCAGGTAAGCCGCGGGCTCAACAAAAATCGCCCCTGCGAGAGGACTGTCCTAGTAGCGTTGGACCTAAAAAAACCTTTCGGCAGAGTTAGCCATGCCACGCTACTAAATGACATTTTACGCTCGACACTCCCGCCCGGGGTCTGGTATGGGGTCTACACTCTGGCGTCTTTCTCGCTTCTTCACTGCGAGGAACCTACAACTTTCCCCACTAAATCCACGGCGACCCTCTTCACCACCTGGACAAAGAAGGTCCAGGTAAAAGTCGATGACACGCCAATTTCGACTGTAAACAAACCCAGAATATTGGGAGTTACCTTTGACAGTTTGCTCTCCTTCCCAGCGCATTGCCACTAACCTACAGAATCACAACAAGGTCCTCAAATCGTTTTCCGGCAGCACTTGGGGCAAAGACGAAGAAATGTTGCTATCGACTTTCAAGGCATTAGGCCGACAGGTTCTAAACTATGCTGTGCCTGTCTGGTAACCTGGAACCAGTGATTTGCAGTGGACGAAGCTACAGACCTGTCAAAACACTGCCATAAGGGCTGCGGCAGGATGTCTACTGTTGTCCCCAATACAACATCTTCATGACGAGGCCCATATGCTACTTATGAAGGAGCATAATAAACTGCTCAGCAAGCAGTTCCTGCCAGATCCCAGGCATGTCAGGAGGCACTTCCTTAATTACGCGGACGAGATTCAGGACAAAACAGACCGACAACTAGTGGATCGGAAAGTGTACAGACAGACAGGTTACTCTCCTGTGAAGGCACCCCGCACGACACTAACCACCTTTTCACATGCCCCTTCAAACCCACCCATCTAACACCCCTCTCCCTCTGGACACAACCTGTCGAAACAGAAAGTTTCCTGGGCCTACCGTTAGATGAGCTAGACGAAGACAACCTGTGATTACACTACACTGACAGGGCAAAGTTACTGCTACAACAAAAACAACAAGGAGATGGAATGATGAGCTGTATGAGAGGTGCATAGACATGGACAAAGTGAAGAGAATTAAGATTCAGCGGCTTCGCGGACTAGGTCAGGGAGGGACACAAGCCCACAGAGCCTAAAAGATGTGGTAGTAGATGCCTACAAGTGGTAGTAGAGGAAATCCTACCCTGCGTTGAAGGAACAAGTGCTTTCACTTTGAATTTTGTGAGCTATATATCCCACAATCAAACAAAGTATTCGGCCCTATCATAGAATCCGTCGTAGAAAACCTACGAATACGAATACCTATTACGTAAGTGCCTGGAAATAATTTATACGTAAATACTATGTACAGCCTGAAATACTTTTACATTTAACGTTTTAAACTTAAAACTGAGCAGGTGTAACAATACATTTAAATCCGTTTCACTAACCTGACTTATGGTGCGAGGCTACATATAAATTGCATATACATATAATTGTTGCCAATTGTAATCATTGACGCACCAGATGACTCCTTCTATTAAATTAGAATGTTTCTATACTATTTAGTTTGACTTTTCGCTGCAGGGTATCGAAATTGATTGCTCTTTTTTGGCTTCGCATTCCAATGTTTATGCAACTCTCTCACAAATAGCCCTCGATATGTTGAATAGAATATGTGCATATGATGTAAATACAAAAATATATACCTATATTGTATTTATTTTGATGAATCATAGTCAAAGAAATTCATCTATCTCCTTTAGACCATAAACGATGTTCTGTTAGGACAAGCCAAACCAACCGATGCCTTGCGTTTGGTACGCAACTCGAAAAACAATGAAAGAATTTCGACTCTTAAATTCCTCGAGACTGCTCAAAATACTACGGAAGACTTAATATTAAGAATAATTAATATTGTACACACGTGTAATATGTACTACATACATAGATACATGCAATACATTTTGATTGTACTTTTTATTGTAGTAAAGTTTGTATTAACGCTTTTAATATTAATATCCCTCGCCTATTCGCCACTTCTCGTCTGGCGTCAACTCCCTTCGCAATACAAAACAAATGAACAAAACAAACAAAAGAAGGAGAAATAATATGCTTGTGAAAATTCAGGAAATAACTTGGAGCATTATGATTTGTAAAATTTCAACTAATCAAATTATTGAAAGCGAAGTGCTGTGTGTTAAATAGTGAAAGCAAAAATAAATATAAAGCCATCAAATATAGTTGGTTTGCGTTTTTTATGCGGAAGACGCCGTGGCAAGGAAGTGTGTGTGTGTGTGCATATAGTTTCTTGTGTTTGGTTGTTTCCATAGCTTTCGCCTACGTTTCTTCCAGAGAACGTTAATGTTTGTTAATATTTAACGTTCTCTGTTTCTTCTTCAGAAACAAGTAATTCCCCTTCCTTTTGTTTGTTTATTCATGGGCTCTTACGGCAAGGCGAATTCGGCTTATACCTCATAAAACTGGTATAACTCATTTCTACGATATTTTTATTTACACCGTTGCTTCATCTATTTGCCACTAGCTAACGCTGGGCGAAAAGAAAAGGCCGTATGTCTCATAAAACTGGTATTTTTTTTATTATTTTCACAAACAAATGTAATTTTTGGCAGCTTTTTTCCACGCTTTTATTTATACCAGTTACTTGATCTATTCGCCGCTTGCTAATGCTTGGCGAAACAAAGAGGCCTATAATAACGATAAATGAAACAACCCTGTAAGACAGGGTTAGTAAACGTGTGTTCAACTAGTCATCTTGTCTTGGTTTGGATGTTATTTTACATGTTGCTTTTGTTTCGGTCGTCGGAAAAAATCACTTGTTTCCCCGCCTTGCTACACCTACATGTACTCACCTACACACGTACATGTGCTCACAAATACATGTTACTCACTCTATCCTATAGCATTTAAGGTTGGTTCTTTCGCTCTTATACTAATTGATTTTATAATTATCCTCCAGGCTACTTGCTGGTTTCTAGAAACCGGCATACCGGCTACATCACCTGTAGAAAGTGACTACCGTCCTCGTTACCTATTTGTTCCCTTGACCGTCTGTGTCGATAACTCTACCCATCTCAACCTCGGCGTTAATAATATGTCTTTTATTTAAGAAATATAGATATTTATATATATGGGGGGTCATTGCTGGCAGTCTTTCTAGGGGGATCAACGCAGAGGCCTTCGTGGGCTTTGTGCCGTAACTGCAAGACTGTCGGAAGTGCGACTATTCCTCCTCGTGGTGGCCACTGGAAACAGGATACCCCAGCACGGTCATGTCTCTGTTGGGGTCCTGGCTAATATAGTCGGGCGGGAAGAGTAAACTTCCTTGGGTAAGTATAAATCCCCAATCAAAGGTGGAACAGCATACGCCGAGGGATGATTGGCTAGAGGGTGAGTCGCTAGTATGCGGACTTGTGGTGCCCCGGCGAGGCCCCATTTCAAAAATACCTTCCTGCGCTACCGGGACACTGGTGTAGGTGACCGATATACCCCTTTACTCGTGGGACCAAAAATGAATACCAATAAAACAAAAAATGGCGGAAGCGGTCAAGAAGGCTTCAACCAAGAGGCTAACAATAAACCTAAAAAACAGAGGCGGTCATACCTTAACCGGAAGAGGCCACCATGCCTCAAACTAATAAGGAGGAACGGTCCGCAGTTGAAGACGTGAGAACTGCCGAGACGACTCCGAACAACACCGATGGCGAAGGGCCGACAACGGAACAGCCAAAAAGCTCAGTGGTGCGGGCAGGAAAAGATTTGCACACTTCCTAAAAAAAGGGCTAACCAGAGAAGAAGCATATGGGCATTTTCACAAAAAGGTCAACCACGAGTGCAAAACTCAAACTGTTCCTGGAAACTTTTTGTTGATGAATAATAAATCTCAAATGTGTTTACTTTATAAATATAAAAGAATTTTTCTTTTCTTTTAATTTTGAGCCGAAATATATAACGAATATACAAAATTTACAAAAATCTAACTCTTTTGACCAAATATACCAACTTTTTTCCTTGTAATATTCTCTTATTCAAAGCAATACTATGATGTTTTTATAATTTAAAAATCTTCTACTGATAGTAACGTAATGTTTAACAAGCAGAGAGACTTAGTGGAGATCGATTAACGGTAGTTTTTTTTTTATTACTTCTGCTTATATTCGTATGTCGCGTCCGTTACCAAAAAATAGCATTTATTGTTCTCATTAGTGCAAAAAGTGTTGAAGTATAAAATGCTTTCAGACTTTAAGCAAATAACTTATTTCACTTAAGAAAAGTAGCCATTGACTCTCGATAAAAACGATTAATAAAATTTATTGGTGTTTGAAATTTGTCGCGTCCGTTACCGCGAACCTTAAATTTTAAATAAAGTCGTAGAAATTGCACAAGATTAAAATTTTATAGATGGCAAAAACGGCAAAAGAAACAAGAAAAGCAATAACAACGAAATATAGAGAGAAAATGAAAGAAGACGTCGAGAAATGGCAGGAATACAAGAAGAAAGAAGCTAAACGAAAGCAAGAGTATCGAAAAAGATTATCGCAAAAAATGAAAAGTGATAGCAATTTATTAGAAAAGAAGAAAGAAAAGGACCGTGTTAGGCAGCAAGTTTTGCGTCAAAAAAAGAGCGTAAATAATATTGATAGTTTGAATTGCGATATTTACAGCTGTAAGCAAACGATGGGAAAAGCAATAAAAAAAGTTGAGCGTGCGTTACCTAAAAACCTGAATAGAAAAATAGCTATCCTCAAATCTTTATGCAATAAATATCTTAGGCCAACAGAAACGATGGATGAAAATACTACCAAGTCATCAAAAAGCCTGATGCATGAAAAATTAATTGAAAAATTCTTTTTGCAAGATGGAATCAGCGTTCAAGCTCCTGGGAGAAAGGATACAATGCTAATCAATGGGAAAGTAGTCTCAAAACGTTTTATGCTTATGACCTTAGCAGAAGCATATCAACTCTTCAAAGCCGAATATACCGAGGAAAAAGTCTGCAAAACTATTTTTATTCGTTCTAAGCCGACTTACATTCAGTTAATCAATAATTTACGACACAATATGTGTATCTGTAAGTACCATGCAAATTTTATTTTCTTACTAGAAGGCTGTGCAAAGATTATACCGCAGATTCCTGCCAAAGCTGATTTATTTCTTACAAGAGTTTGCTGCGACGTTGTGAATGAAAAGTGCATGGCTAATACTTGTGCCAGCTGTGTACGCGATATTAAAGACGATCTAGTTCCAATACAGTTTATTTATTTATTTATTTATTAGAATTAATATATAATACTAAAACTAATACAAGAACGAGTACTAGCTGCCAGGGCCTACAACTCGGTAGATAGATAGAACAGTCTGTGTTATTATTAGCAAGTCATATTAAATCATAGTAGTTAAGTTACAATCTTTCAAAAAATTATTTAAAGCAGTTATATTGATGGTAGAAACCGTAGCCAGCAGAGCAGACGGTTTGGTAGATCCGAAGTGTTTTTTCTTGAAACTTTCTAAGGTACGACAATCGTTTAAAAGATGGTCAGCTGATGCGTTATTATCACAAAATGGACATTGTTGTTGGGCACCTCCTTTGAGGAGGTGTTGGTGTGTGAGTTTAGTATGTCCGATTCTGAGTCTGGCGAACTGGCTTGATAAATATCGAGGTGTATTGCTTGGGTATAGAGATGGTTTGCGCCTGGCGTTGAATTCAGTATACCGATGCCTAAACGTATACCATTCTGCCAGCTTAATCGAGTCAATATGTTTTTTTATATGCCTATGTAAATCCTTCTCTGAATAAACTGGAAACAATGAGCTTGTTGCTGGCATAAGTCGAGCTGTTTCGTCGGCTCGCTCGTTGCCTCGGATGCCTTTATGGCCTGGTACCCACATAATGTTGATCTTTTTTAAGTTCCGAATACAAAGGTCTCTTATTTTGTCAACCAATTTGCTACTACTATAAATGTTTTGTATGGCTTTAATAGACGACATGCTATCCGTACAAATGAGGAATTTTCCTTTATTACTCTGCGCGAAATCTGCTGCTTTGTATATGGCCATTGCTTCCGCTGTGAACACCGAGCAGTGTTTAGATAACTGACCTCCAGAAATGAGCAATCCTTGTTGATTAACTACAGCGAACGTGGTGTTTGTGCTGGTTTTTGATCCATCCGTATATAAAAAATTCCAATTGTTGTTCCGGTAGTTGCTTTCCTGTTCTGCGAAGAGTTGTTGATAGGTCGAACTACTTGTCGTAGATTTATTAAGTGCGTGAAGCACGGTGTTGAAATTCGATTTATATATAAACCACGATGGTTGGCAGTTTAATTTAGTGCAGCTCCCAGGTGGAGTCAAATCAATCTCTAAGCCATACGAAATACAGCGGCAAATTGTGGACTTGAGCCTATATCTACGTTTGTGTCGAAACGCCGATATGTAATCCTTGTGCAAAATATGATTAGTAGTAGAAAAGAGTTTCGGAATTAGTAGCCATGTCGCTTCGATTACACGTTCCTTTATAGTAGGGAGACCAGCTTCTGCCAAAACGCATTTTACGGGGGATGTTGGGAACGCGTTTATACTACGACGAACAGCAGTATGGTATGGAGCATCAAGTAGCTTAATATTAGTATTGGCAGTCCATCCGTACACAGGTAGACCGTAGTCTATCTTAGAAAGTATCATTGCTCTAGTGATATTGACTAAGGTGTTTGTATGGATTAAAGAGTGTTTGGATGACAAATACTTGAGTATATTGAGTCTGGCAGCTAGATTTTTTCTTAAACCTAAACAATGTTGCTTAAATGTAAATCTTTTATCAAATGTTATGCCTAAAATTCTTAAGAAGTTTACATTTTCTATATTCAAGTTATTAATTGACAAAGTAGGGTATAAACAGTTACGTTTTTTACAAATATGCAATATTTTACATTTTCCAATTGATAGGTTTGCTCCGGAAAGCTCACCCCACGTATTTATGTCTGTAATTATGTTTTTAAATGTGTTGTTTACTTTAGTTAAATTCTTTTCTTTAGTAAAAATTACTGCGTCATCTGCATAAACAGATAGACCTATGTTTCTATATTTTAAAATAATTTTATTAAATTGTTCAAATGCTATGACAAATAGTACAACTGACAAAGGGGATCCTTGAGGGATCCCATTGTTGAGTGGGTGACAATTGGAGAGGTTGCCATTTATTCTAACCTGAAACTTGCGCCCAGTCATAAAGTTTTTAACGAGATTAAAAACCCTAGGACCGACTCTCCAAGCCTCAAGTTGAGATAACACCACATGAATCCCCACGCGATCGAATGCCCTTTCGAAGTCCGTCGCTAGAACAGAGACGTGACTTTTGGTTGAAAGTGCTTTAGACACGTAATGTTGGAGATGAAGCAGTGCGTCGGTTGTGCTATGTTTGTTCTTAAAAGCTACTTAATTATGGCTAATTAGTTTGCACTTCGTTTTGTACCACATAAGCCGTTTGGCCAACATTTTGTCCAAAGTCTTACTAATGCACGAAATTAAAGAGATTGGTCGGTAACTATTGACGTCAAGTAGAGCTTTATTAGGCTTTAGTATAGGTATAACAACGGCCGACCTCCACACATGGGGGTAAACTCCGTTTAGCAAGATATTGTTATATAGATACAATAATCTATTTTTTGCAAATATCGGGAGATACTTCAACATGGAATACGAAATTCGGTCAGCACCAGGGGTTTTGCCTTTCGCATGAGTTAATGCAAACTCTAGTTCAATTAATGTAAATTCAGTTTCCAAGTGCCTTGCTTCACGGGATACGTGTCTTTGTCTATATATACTTGAAATAATTTCGTCTTTTTTTGAGCAATATTCACTTGAAAAATTGTTGTCTGCCGAATTTGTAGACCAGGTGTTGGCGAAAGCTTCAGCTATAATATTTGGGGATGTTAGAAAGGAATCATTGTGTTTTATGGCTTTAATAGGGATATGCGGGTTGCCGGTTAATGTTTTTATATCAGCCCATATCTTGCTAGGAGTGGAGGCGGGTGTAATTTTCGACGTAAATTCTTCTAGGCTTTTTCTTTTGGCTTCTTTTACGGATTTTTTAAAAATTGCGTTCGCTTTTTTATATTCTATCAAATTCGCGATAGTCATACAGAGTTTGTAGTTGTGCCAAAGTCGTTGTTTCTTTTGTCTCAACCTATTTAATTCGCTGTTCCACCAGTGGATGAAACGTTTGCCAGAGCTTGGCTTGCTCTGAGGTATGGCTATATTAGCAGCTGTTCTAATGGCCTTGGTAATTTTCGCCACTTCTTGGTTAACATTGGTGGTCGACCAACTTTGAAAGTTTACATTACATTCACTTTGATATAAATCCCAGTTAGCATGATCAAGCTTGAATTTAGGAACATGTTTTTTAATTATGAAGGTGCTTTGCAGTGTTAATGTAGTAAAGACTGGGTAGTGATCACTTCCGTATAGCGAGTCACTGACATTCCAACTACAGCTTGGACTAATCTGGGATGAAACTAAGGTTAGGTCGATGTGCGTAAATGTATTGTGCGTAGTGAAGTGCGTAGCCGATCCATCATTGAGGACAACTAAGTCTTCGCAGAAAACTAGGTTTTCAATTTTAGTCCCCCTTCTATTGGTAGTACTGGAGCCCCAGAGAGGGCTCCAGGCGTTGAAATCCCCAGCTATTATTAACTGAGAGTTAACTTGGGATATGTATGATATCAATTCTTCACTCGAAAAGTCTTGAATCGGGGGTATATAAATATTTATTACTGTGAGGATTGAGTTTAAGTAGATTTCTAATGCTATAGATGCAATGTTAGTATTTATGGTGATTAGTTTGTGGGGGATGTGAGGCTTTATAAGGATGCCAACTCCTTGCTTTGACGACTGATTATTGGGTAAATTAGAGAAGTAACCAATATATGTTCTTGGGGTAACTATATGTGAGTTGGACGTGAGAAAAGGAATATGCGTTTCTTGTATGCATACAACATCTGGATTTTGGTCATTCAAAAGCAAACATAGCTCATTAAAATTATTGTAATAGCCTTTCATATTCCATTGAACTATTTTAAGAGACATACCAAGGTAAAAAACGAGAAAGAAAAAAGAGCGGTAAATAGGTGTTCATGTTGGTTAATTATTTAAGAGCGCTACTCTCATCAGATATGCTCGATTGATGCGTAAGTGCCCATTTACACGATGTCTCCTCTGGAAGGGAAACATTTTGTTCGGTGGTGAAGGACGGCCGCGGAAGAGAGAAGGGAATTTGTCTCCTGTACTGGCGACACGCTTTGTGCTTCTTATTCGTATTTCCAATCTTAAAGCAATTTTTGACAGTTGCTTCATTCGTTTTCTTCTTTCGTGGAAGAAAGTTCTAAGTTATGTGTTGGTTTTCAAGCAAACGGAAGATAACAACGATGACAAACATACGAACGCTGCTTGGGAAATGCACAATTATTTTTGCTAGTAAAGTAGTATAATTTAAAATAGTTATGGGACATGTTTATGTTGATTTCTAATTTTTCCCTGCATTTCTAGATACTCAGTTTAATTTTAAGTTAATTATTTACTTATGAAGTATTTTTAATTTAATTTTTTTTATTCAAGTATAAGAATTTATAAATATATTTCAATAAAAAAACCAACAAATTATTTATTATTTAACCAGTTTGCATTTTTCATTCATATATTTAAGAAACTGTTGTCGAACGCTCTCTGCTTTACATGCAAGCGCGTGCTAGAATACATCCGAACCAGATGATGCTAAAGTATTAAATGTCAAAATGTCGCCGAAAACAATTTTGACCGTGTGTCCGCGAATGAGACATGAAAAGAGAATTTCCAGTGTCTCCATTCCAGATGTCTCCGTGTGTAAATGGGGTGTAAAATGAATTTTTGGGTTTAACTGTTTCCGGAGAGTGTAATCGTGGAAGATTAGAGAGAGAAGTTAATGGTGTCATATTTGTTGGACCCCATTTACACGATGTCTCCACTGGAAGGGAAACATTTTGTTCGGGGGTGAAGGACGGCCGCGGAAGAGAGAAGGGAATTTGTCTCCTGTACTGGCGACACGCTTTGTGCTTCTTATTCGTATTTCCAATCTTAAAGCAATTTTTGACAGTTGCTTCATTCGTTTTCTTCTTTCGTGGAAGAAAGTTCTAAGTTATGTGTTGATTTTCAAGCAAACGGAAGATAACAACGAAGACAAACATACGAACGCTGCTTGGGAAATGCACAATTATTTTTGCTAGTAAAGTAGTATAATTTAAAATAGTTATGGGACATGTTTATGTTGATTTCTAATTTTTCCCTGCATTTCTAGATACTCAGTTTAATTTTAAGTTAATTATTTACTTATGAAGTATTTTTAATTTAATTTTTTTTATTCAAGTATAAGAATTTATAAATATATTTCAATAAAAAAACAACAAATTATTTATTATTTAACCAGTTGGCATTTTTCATTCATATATTTAAGAAACTGTTGTCGAACGCTCTCTGCTTTACATGTAAGCGCGTGCTAGAATACATCCGAATCAGACGATGCTAAAGTATTAAATGTCAAAATGTCGCCGAAAACATTTCTGCCCGTGTGCCCGCGAATGAGACATGAAAAGAGAATTTCCAGTGTTTCCCTTCCAGTGGAGACATCGTGTAAATGGGGTGTTGCTTCGCTGGGAAGATTAGCGAGTGAATGAGGGAAATTTGATATATTTGGCGTAGTACAAAGAGTGTGAGAAGTAACTGGCGATAGGTGGGAATTTATTGCAGGGTTGTTTTTTGCGTGTGAGTTGAGATTTGAATGCAAATTCAGTGAATGATGCGTAGGCGCTTGAATTTCGTGGTGAGTTTCTGGTTTTTGTTTTATATTTTCTGTTTGATTGTGATCTTTTTCATAGGTTTTATTCTTCTCCTTTTCATTGATTTCATTCGTTCTTGCTGTGATTGCCGAGTAGCTCATTGGGGAGAGTTCATTTGTTGTTGTTTGCGTTCTGTATATGTTAAATGCTTCACGCAACGTGCATTTATTGTTTATTTTAATACGTAATATATCTCTTTGCTGCTGAAATTTTTTGCATTGTGGAGAGGAGGAGGGATGTTCCTCGGCGCAATTGGCGCATTTAACGCGTGAACAGTTTTGTGGGGGGTGTGGTGGGAGACTGCAGTTTACACAGCTCGGTGGGTTCTTGCAATGTTTTATCGTATGGCCAAACATTTGACAAGATTTGCACCTCATCGGGTTGGGAATATATTCACGTATTTTTACGTTATGCCAGGATATATCTATTTTGCTTGGCAAGTTGTAAAGGTCGAAAGTCAGGAGGACAACTCCCGTTGGTTTGATTACTCCATCCACGGTTTTTGTAAATTTGGAAGCTGACACCACATGATGAGATTTGAGTTCTTCGACGATTTCGTTTTCAGGAATATTATTGAGGCAGGGGGCGAAAATGGTACCCTTCACATAGTTAAGCTGCTCATGTAATTGCAAGTAATTTGGCAAATACCTGCTAGATTATTGGTCTTTATAAATCTTTCTGCTATAGACTTCGTTTTTACCAATAAGAGGGGATTACCGTCTCTTAAATTAGATATTGATATAATTTCTTTACTGATAGCATTAAGCCCTCTGTGTACTGCGAAACACGAGTATGCGGAAAGAGGCTTGCCAGCGTCGGTTGATGCAACAACTACAAATTTCGGTTCTGATTTGTGGATAGTTGGTAGTTCAGGAAAATCGCTTTGAAGTTTCAAAATAGATCTTTTCTTTTTCGCTTTCGGGCTTTCAGATAGTAGGGAGAAACGATTTTCCCCTAAATCGGGGGGCCCGGGGGCCATCACTGCGACACTTGTGAACTATATAGAGAATTAATATAGCAAAATCAAATGAACACGTGTATGAATGTAAGAATCAGAAACTAAAAGGAAGAATGAAAATTCGCTGTTTAACCGAACTACTAGCGCAAATAGTAAAACTAACGTCCGAACGTTGCGAGTGATAGTCGGAGACTGTCCAATACAGTTTATTAATCAATTTGATACGCAAATCAAATGGAAACAGTGGAGAAAAGTAGACGATCGCATAACTTTAAACTACACTATAGGTCCTTTAAGCGACTTAATTCATGATGTAGAGATGTAGCTACCAGCTTTTAAAATGCATTGTTTTATTAAACGTCACCAACAAAATTACTTTGAAATTAAAAAGAAAAATTTAGCAGCTAATGAAATTGTTATTCAAGTTGATTTTGCTGAAAATTATTGCTTGACATGCCAAAACGAAATTCAAGATGCCCACTTTAGTTATAACCAAGTAACAGTGTTTACGTGCATAGCTTGGGTTCTTGGTGAAACCAAGTCCTATGCTGTTATTAGTGATAGATTGACTCACACTAAATTCGACGTTTACTGCTTTATTTCCAAAATTATCAATATCTTACAAAACCAGTACAAAGGAGTTACCAGCATTTATATTTTCTCTGATGGAAGCACTTCCCAATTCAAAAATAAATTTATTCTTTCTAGTATTCCAAGACTAGCAGCTGAATTTCATTGTGGAATCTTAGAGTGGAATTTTTTCGCCACTTCACATGGCAAAGGTGCTGTAGACGGAATAGGTGCCGTAGTTAAACGAAAAGTCTGGCAAATCATTAAAGCAAGAAATATCATTCTCGGTGATGCCTTATGCTTCTATGAATGTGCTAAGAACGACATTGATGGAGTTAAAATTTTGTATATCTCTGGAAAACAAATTGATAGTTTTTCTAATCAACTGTCAGAGTTATGGCAAAATGTTCCAAATATCAAAGGAGTTAAAAGTATGCATTGGTTTTCATATTTCGACAGTAAATGTATTGAAGTTGCTCGGACGGCCTATTCATTAAAGAAAATAATTAAAATAGACCATCCTAAAAACTAATAACTTTCTTCTTAATTTTTTAAGCCGTTTTTACTGTAATATTACTTAAGTTTTTATTTTCAATAAAATTGAAGTGTTATAAAGAAAAAAATTTTATTTCCTAGCTCATGGAAAATTTTGTCGCGTCCGCTATGTCGCGTCCGTATTTCTTCTATACTCAATTAAAAAAAAACGAAGAGAAAATTATCATATTTCATAAACCTACGAATAACAGTCAACTGTTCGCATTTATTAACATATATATTGTATATATATAAAAATCCTTAATTTGCTGAATTTTGTATATTTCTGAATGCACCTCAAAAAAACTTCTATTTTTTGTCGCGTCCGTATCACTTTATAATTGCTTATAACTACGTACTTATTTGTAAAAGATCTTTCCCGTATATACTAAAATCTAGCACTCCGTCAGCCCTTTAAAACAATATCAATATATATACACTTTTACTTTGCCTTCATTGTTTTGGACGCACTTAAAAGCGTACAAATGTCGCGTCCGTTCCCGTGAAAATGCCCATATGCTAAGGCGCTGGAGCCCATGACTACCAAAAACACCGGAACAACGACGGGGCCGAAACGACTAAGGTCGGTTGAGGACACACAACCCGAGGCAACAGCCAAAAAGCGGCCTGATGGTCCATCCACATCGAGAGACGCAGCTCTAAGAAACAAAAAGAGGCTGCCCACTGCCACATATAAAGATGTAACAACAGGAGTCAGGTTGGCAGTACTTGCTAGGGACTACCCTAATACGGTACTGACAACCGAACAAATGGACTCCATCCAACAACTTCTGTTGGACAAAATACTGGCGGAGAAAAACATGGCCACAACACCAGCGTTTTTGGGCACTACTTACAAGGCAGGATACCTTGACCTGCACTGTAAGGAGAGTACATCGGCAGAATGGGTCAAGGCGGCCATTTTAAGTGCGTTGCCGTGGGAGGGTGCAACACTGTGGGCCACAGAGGAATCCAAAATTCCTCACTATCGGATCGCAATGGGGTACTTTCCCAACTCCCTTAAAGTTGAGACAGCCAAGATACTGGATTTTGTGCAGGGGCTGAATAAAGGCCTCAATGTTGATTCCTGACGCCTGCTAAAAAGAGCCGAAAGAGGCTCCAACGTAACGCTAGTCGTAGCGGTAGATCAAAAATCAGCCGCCAGCCTGAAGGAGTACAATGGTAGAGTAAACTACCGATTCATCCAAGTGACATTCAGGCTGAAAGCTGAAGACATAACGACGGAGGAGTTAGTTGACCAAATGGAGGCAGTGGAGTTAGAAGAAGAGGATGAAAGTCCTACCAACAAAATGAGGTGCCTCCAGGCAAATCTTCACCATGCTAAGGCTGCTACCACTGAGCTTAGCAGAAGACTTGCCGGAGGTATCAATATAGGGCTGATCCAAGAGCCCTGGATCTACAGAGGCCGTCCTCAAGGCCTCAATGTCCAAAATACACAGGTAATTTATGACAGAAGCGCTGTCAAACCTAGGACTGCGATAATCATAGATACCAGCATTCAATTTTTTCCATTCACAGAATTCTTGGATGGCGGCATAGCAACAATACTGGTCGAAGTGGAGTCTGGTGGAAGCAAGAGAGAGGTCGTAATCGCCTCAGCTTATTTCCCCGGAGACGCCGACACAGTACCACCAGAGAAAATCAGAGGTCTAGTGGTGTATTGTCAAACCCACCATCAAATCCTCATAATTGGATGCGACGCAAACTCCCATAATGTGGCATGGGGTAGCACAAACCCAAATAACAGAGGTGAGCCACTTCTTGAATTTTTATTACTTAGAAACATAACAGTAGTAAACAGGGGTAATAAACCCACTTTTGTAAACGCAATACGACAAGAGGTACTCGATTTAACTCTAATTACTAACAAATCTTTGAATATGATCAGTAACTGGAGAGTCTCGGATGAAGACTCAATGTCTGACCACAAACACATACTTTTTGACTTAAATGGGGTGGTAAAGTTTTCCACATTTTACGGAAGCCAAAAAACAGCAAACTGGAAAAGATACAATGAATGTCTTTCAGCTAAGCTTAATAACAGCGTCAGCAAAATAACATCAACAGAGGAGCTAGAAAAGGCAGTAACAGATATGACTGACTGAATTATAGCCTCATACCAAGGCCGTTGTCCACAAAAAATGAAATCCTCCACGAAGAGGGTTCCCTGGTGGAACAACGAACTTGACAAACTTCGGAAAGCAACGAGGAAACTATTCAACACTGCAAAGAAAACAAATAAATGGGACGAGTATAGGAAATCTCTGACTAACTATAACAAAGAACTAAGGAAGTCCAAACGAAACTCTTGGAAAAACTTCTGCGAGGATCTAAAAGATACTCCAGCAACAGCCAGAATTCAAAAATCACTATCCAAAGGTGACTCAAGTCCCATAGGCACACTAAAAGGTCCAAACGCAACTATTACCAACACATTCTTAAAAACACACAGGAGTTTTTTCTCCACTGCTATGTTCCCTACTAGTTGATGACTTGGTGCAGCACCTAAACAAAAAGGGATTTATAACCATTGGTTATGGAGATGACATATCTGTTATAATAAAAGGCAATCATGAAAGGACACTAACAGACTTAATGCAAAATGCCTTGAACGCAACATGGGAATGGTGGAAAAAGGAGGGGCTGTCGATCAACCCTAACAAAACCACAATTATCCCCTTCACAAGAAAAAGAAAGTTAAAGTTTCCTACATTGAAAATAAATGAAACAGTGATAGAACTAAAGGAAGAGGTCAAATATCTAGGTTTAACCTTAGATAAAAAAACTCACTTGGGAATCACATATAAATAATATAACAAAAAAAGCCACGAAATCTTTGTGGACAACCAAACAATTACTAGGGAGATCCTGGGGCCTCAGCCCTAGTATAGCCCTCTGGATATACACCCAAATGGTTAGACCAATCATACTGTATGGGGCACTAGTATGGTGGAGCAAATCTATTCAAAAAACAGCGAGAACCAAACTGGGGAAAAGTACAAAGGCTTGCTTGCCTATGCATCACAGGGGCTATGAGAACTACCCCAACAGCTGGCATGGAAGCACTCCTTAATCTCCCACCACTTCATATAGCAATCCAAGAGGAAGCAGCTACGCAAGCACTCATGCTACACATGAAAGAAAGTTTCAAATTAGGCAACCTCACTGGTCACTTAAGTATCCTAAATAAAATCAAAAACACCACAAACATGGCTCAAGTTTCAGCCCACATTAACCCAACCCTCTGTTTCACAAAAGGATACACAGCTACCTTTCCTGAGAAGATCGAGTGGAAAACAAACCCAAAATGGATGTATGATGATTCACAAAAATGGTACACTGATGGACCAAAAACACCTTATGGTGTAGGAGCAGGAGTAGTGGGGCCCAGAATCCACAAATCATTCACTCTCACCAGGGACACCACCATCTTCCAAGCGGAATTATACGCAATAATGGAAGCAGCAAACATCATGCAACGTAGAAACCACAAGAGAGTAAATATTAGAATACTCTCGGACAGCCAATCAGTTCTAAAAGCTTTAGATAGCTATACCTACAACTCAAAAACTCTCTTAGAATGCCACAAGGCACTCAATAACCTGGCATCCAAAAACAATGTCTCATTAATTTGGGTACCAGGTCATGAGGGATATGACGGCAATGAAAAGGCAGACTTTCAAGTCAAAAAAGGGGCAGATGTAATTTTCATCGGACCTAGTCCCATGTCTGGATTTAACAAAAACAGCCTAAAACAAAAAGTAAAATACTGGGCCAAAACTCTAATAAATCAGCATTGGAACAACGTAGAGGGTCTTAGACACTCCAAAAAGTTCCTAAGTTTCAATGCTAAAAAAGCTAACATGGCCCTCACGTTAAACAAAAAGAGCATTCGCACTCTCACAGGCGCCCTCACGGGTCACTTCACCTGCAACAAACACTTACATAAATTAGGCATAACTAACACCAGCACCTGCAGATTTTGCTGCGAAGATGAATAGAACATCTATAGAACATCTCATCATCGAATGTCCGGGGTTGACGCATAGAATGAAAAAGTTTTTAAACAAGTTCATGCTTATAGATGAAGACCTTCAATCATCCCTCAGAAGGAGCTGGTACAATTCATAAGCATACTTAACAGTCAATAGACAGCATAGGGTGCACAATAGATCAATATGGTCGCAGTGCTAAAGGCCCATACCTTAACCCTTTACTACCATTAACCATTATTTGTATATAAATTTGCGGTATCAAAAATCATAAACTCTTTTTGTACACAACATACTTGTACATATTAACAAACCATAAATCTTAGAGTAAGTAGTTTTACATGAAAATAGTTCATACTCGTATTAAAATAGGAACACTGCTTCAATAATTGGATCTGATTGCTATTCTCTCAAATTAACATCATTATTCTCCTGCCCTGCTGTTGTTGTTTTTGTAGTAGCATGAACCTCCCATATAAATCTGGGTCATTCCGGTCTTTTTTCAGGGCTTGGCCTTACTAGGTTGTTCCATTTTTTCAAGAATCGTCACGAAAGTGTATACTGATAGTATATGCAAAATAGATTAAAATTGATTGCTATTGTGGTTTCTATTGGCAAACGCATACCTCTGTACATGCTGCCACCTTGCTCTGCCATTCGAGTTGCCGGTAAAGCCCACTACGTCACTTCCCAATATAACATGTGCACAAAGTTCCACAATTTTAATCGCACTGTACACGAACATCCGCTTTTTGTTGTTAATGACGTTGCCTCCGCCGGTGTTAACAACTTCGTTGTTGGGCTGTTTTGCTCGTCATAACACAAAAATATACCTTCATATGATATTTTTGCGCGTTTATGGAGATCCAAATGTGCTCAATATCACTCACGTACCTTACCATCAGCGGGCTCCATCATCTGAAATGTAATAATATAAATATTTGAGTGATATTAGGCTGCGCGATGAACAGAATGTAGAGGTGTGACTAACATCAGACCGTTAACCGGTTCTCAGCGGTTTTGTAGGAATCAATTGATTGGCTGACGTAACCGGGATTATGATTTTCTGACGTAATCGCCGTTATGACAGCGGTTTGTTTACGAAAAAGCTGAGATTGCGTTGGTGATATACGAAAAAAGTCAACGCTAGCTTTCTCCATGTTACTTTGTTGGCGCCTACATTATATATGTATAGATACATATCTATAATTGATGCTAATATCCTTCATTGGGTGCTTGTGGTGTGCGTTCCACAAATGGAAACAAATAAATATTAAATGGGAAACAATTGGGAATTTTCAGTTTCCACATCAGTTGAAGTTAGTATTGAGAGCTCCGTTCATATCACCCAAGGAACCAGGTTTGCTATTTAGCTGTGGTGAAAAAGAAAATTGTTAGGGGAACTTTAGACGTCACAAGATTCGGCAGCCGAACTCTCCGAACTAATTTCCCATGTATTCACACACTCGTCCAATCAGTCGTTGTTCAGATAGCAACGAAGCAACATTAATGTAGATTGTATTGATTTCTTCCGTATATTGCACAATTATTTCACATGTATTCACACACTTGCCCAATCAGTCGATTTTCAGACGGCAACGAAGTGTCATTGTTTGATGTTTTTCGTATATCATCAATACAATCTCAGGTTTTTTGTAAACACATCCCAAGTGACATCTGATTCTGTCAAATTCTCTCAGAGCCCAATAAGGGTCAGGCACACCTTTAAAAATCATTTCACCATGTACATATATTACCCATATACACATATAGTCCATACAATAAAAATAAGCACAATCAGTATAAAATACATAAATAAAAAAACACTTCAACAATTAAGATTTAAATGAGATTAATAAAAATGAAACACAAAAAAAAAAAACAAATTACAAAGAAATAACTTATAACTTTGTAACTTAAAAGTATGTAGTTAACAAAAGTATGTTTGTAAAATATCTCAAACTAAAGAGATCACATATATATATTTACATATTACAGTACGTTATTTGAGGACAACTTTAGAGTAAAACTAATTAGCTTCTATTTAAATGTAATGAAACTTTCCGATTTTTTTACACATCAACTTAATTTGCTTCAGCTGCAATAACCTCCTTGATCAAGAAACGATTGCATGCACAAATCAAATTATCCTCATTCATATGACCATAACGATATTAATTGCAGCCTTTAGAAAAGAAATGATGCTATGAGGATGCTTGTTGGTTTTACGCTCAACTATTTTGTATGCCCTCTTATTTGGAAACGATTTCAAAACATAACTGTCTTCATCTAAAACTTTTGTCACGACAATTTGGCCTCTGAACCTAGAGTCCAACTTGGTTTATTGTTTTTCCTTCTTCTTCAGCAGAACATATTTTCCTAACTTATGTCCAAAAATTTTAAATTATTATAACAAGCACTTCTCTCCATATTTTCAACAGCCGAAGTTCTTAAACTATAAACATCTGTGGCGGACGAATAAAAGTTAATGGTAAAATGATATAAATATTTTTCATTATCTTATGTCTAATGGCTACAAAAATTTTATTGAAAATCTATAAATTCTGGTGCTTCGTGTCGATGTCAAAAATTAGAGAGAGAGGTTAGTTTTTTCTTTTACAAAATATATTCCATGAATTTATTCTAGATCAGAACGAATTCAGTATAAATTCAGCAACATCGTGTCAGCTGTTTTTGAGGTTGCACCAGCATTCCCTTGGAAGGGGGTTAGAGTTATATTTCAAGGTACTGATTACGTTCCTGGCGCTTACGCGGTAGGGAATCGTCCGGCTTTGGAAAACTATTGTTTGCTGGAGCTGCAGACTTCTTGCTGAAGCCTGCCGAATCCTGCGGGGTTTTGATGAAAGCGTTCAGTCGAGATTGTAATCGGACATCTTTCAACGTTCATATGGTCTGTATGACCCTTTTTTGGAAAATAGCTTCTTTATTTCGCCCGTTTTCACGAAAACGTGTGTCGAAGTATTGAGTGCCTTGCAAGTGAATGTTCGGAATTTATTATGATATGGATAGCTGCAGAGCGGATGGTGCGCTTGAAGTTGTGAAATTTTCGCACAGAAATTTGTGCGTGGGGCCCTCTTTCATCATCGACAAAGTGAAGGCGTAGTTTTGTGTCGTACAGCATTTTAGCCGCGTTAGCTTTTATGCCCTCTTTAAAACTGGTTCCTAGCTCGAGAAGAACGGTCGGGAGTGTGTTAATCCAGTGTGGTGTAGAATGACACATAATAGCAGATTTAACTGATCGATAGCACGGTTCCACTAAACCTTTTGAAGCTGGACCACACGACGTTGTTTTTATTCAGTTGCACCCAATAAGTTTTGTAAATGCTGGGCAGACTTTGGACTCCAATTACGTTCTCCGGTCGCTGATTAAAGTGGCTGCTGCTCCGAACCTACTTACCCAGCCGTTGAAAAATGCTTGACTACAGTTTCGGTTATATGTTTCTCAATGGTATTACTTTCGACCATCGTATATAATGGTCAATATCTCTACTCATCGCATTTGGGCATGACAATGAATCAACGTATTTGAATCGCTTGCTTGGGATGTTAATGAAATGCCGATGTAGAGAGTAATAGGGATCTTTGCGTCCATTTAAGTGGAAAACGTTGTGCATTTGGTCGAAAATCATGCGGCGTAGTCCTGAAGGCACCGGTTGGGGTGCCACAAACTATTTTTGTACCTTGGTCCAATTGTCTTAGCGCTACCGATATGGTAGCTAATTGAAGGAGGTGTTGCAACGCTTCATTTGCAGACCGATTGAGTTGACTCTGGAGAAAGCATCGTCGACGATATTTTAGTTTCCTGGTCTATGACTTATTTGGGTCGTACACTGGCTAATGAACTGCAATTGCCATTTCTGGTGGTGGTAATTGTAATTTTTCGACGTTAGCAGATGTCTAAAAAATTGTATGCTTTTGTATATGGCAAGAAGCTCGCGGTTGTATGCGCTATAGTTCTTCTCTGTTTTGTTGAGCTTAATTGTATGGAACTCTTGCGGTTAGAAATTTTGGCCGATCTTCTGGTGCGACTGGAATCTGGTAGTACGCGCGATCAAGGTCGAGTGTTGTGAATACTGAGGAAGGGTGTGGCTGGAATGTAAAATTTCGCAAATGCGTTATTGGATACCGATCAAGTATTGTGACCTTATTAAATCGGTGGTAGTTGTTGTTGCAGCAGGATACAAATTCCCAACACATATATGTGGGGAATGCTGCTGCAGTGACAGTCCTTGTTCGAATATAAATCCGGGTCGTTCCGGTTACGTGGAACAGACAGTCGGGGGAACGCTGGTGGTAGTCACCACATGCACGCCAGCAGCCGTCTTTTTTTAAACAAAATTCCTGACTGTAACATGTAATTATTATAATAAAGTCTGCGTCGAGAATTGGGGGAGTGACGTTGGCCACAGCAATACGTTTGCTATAGTTTAATATACGACCTAATCCGATAGGTCGAATTTGTGACCTATCCGACATGGTTTTGGAACCATAATTACGGACCCGTTTGCTGCGAAAAGTAAAAGTTCATTGCTTGCAATAATTGGGGTTTTTTTCTCTTTATACTCTCTGGGGCGACCGCTGTAGCCGTACCATTCAGAATTCAGAGAGGACTTAGGTTCGAATCTTGCTGAAAGACTGAAGTGAAGAAAAAGTTTTTTCTAATAGCGTTTGCCTCTCGGCAGGCAATGGGGAACCTCCTAGTGTATTTCTGCCATGAAAAAGCTCCTCATAAAAATATCTGCCTTTCGGAGTCGACTTAAAACTGTAACGTCCATCCATTTGCGGAACAACATCAAGACGCACGCCACAAATAAGTAGAGGAGCTCGGCCAAACACCCAAGGCTTGCCTTCGATGTACTCGAGTCCTTATAGAAGGCGGTGATTTTTTATGCTTTGGAACCTTCAAAGATACTTATTGGACAGTCTTTATGCGCGTGGTAATTGTCATTATCAGGTGGCGAAGAGCAAAATCCAGTGTAGCTTCCTAAACGACATTTACATTATTTGCCTGACGTCACTAGCTCTTGAGGAGTTGGTTTTTTCATCACACGCTCTTTTGCATCGTTCTCTGTCATTGTACTGGTGGTTGTGTGCACTTCGATGGTAATTGGAATAAATATAATATTAGTTATTACTTTATGACTTATTATTGAAAATTTGTTGTCCTCTCGCGTCGATGTCAAAAACTAGAGAGGGGTTAGTTTTTTTTACAAAATTTATATAGTGCAGCTCTAAGTCCCCAACTTTGTGTTAGCTGTTTTCGTGGTTGCCATACATCAACATTGCTTTCCTTTTCATTAATCGGTTAGTTAATGTATTCTTCTTCTTAATCGGCGCGATAAGCGCTTACGCGAAGTTGAACAAAGCGCGCCAGTCGTTTCTTTCTCTCGCCAGTTGGGCACACCGAGTCCTTCTCCACCTGATCTTTCCAATGCAAAGGAGGCCTTCCTCTTCCTCTGCTACCACCAGCTGGTATCGCCGGAGCGTTTGTTTCCATTCGGATGACATGACCCATCTAACGTAGCCGCTGCATCTTTATTGCCCAACGAATACATATGTCATCGTAAAGCTCATACAGTTCATCGTTCCATCGCCTGCGATATTTGCCGTTGCCAAGGTGCAAAGGTCCAAAAATCTTCCACAGAATCTTTCTCTCAAATACTCCAAGGGACGCTTCATCGGATGTTGTCATTGTCCACGCTTCTGCTCCATACGAAGTCTTTTACAACATCGAAATCATAACTGTCTACAGTGACGTGATATGCAAGTGCACCGACTGTTTGTTTGATGACAGGAGGTACCTCGTTGAGTCCTCGTTCACTACCAGACCCATTCGCTTTACCTCTTTATCCAGTTTAGAAAAGACAGAACTAACAGCGCGGTTGTTAAGGCCGATGATGGAAATATCTTCGTCATGCGCCAACAATTGTACGCTCTTATAAAAAATTATGCCTGTGCGATTAAGTTCTGCGGCTAGTACGATCCTTTCCAACATCAGGTTAAAGGAGTCAGACGACAGCGAGTCACCCTGTCTGAAACCTCCTTTAGTATCAAAAGGCTCGGAGAGGTCCTTCCCAATTCTGACGGCGCTGCTAGTAGGTATTGAGCAACGGCATTACGCATATCCATATTAGTTTTGCGGGGATACCAAATTCAGACATCGCGTCATATAGGTAAACTATCGAATGCAACTTTGAAGTCGACGAAAAAAGGTGTGTGTCGATTCTCCTTTCACGGTTTTTTCCAAGACTTGGCGTATTGTGAATATCTGGTCGATGGTGGACTTTCAAGGTCTAAAGCTACACTGATAACGTCCAATCAGTTGGTTGATGATGAGCTTTAGTCTTTCACACAATACGCTCACTAGAACCTTATACTCGTAGGCATATAATCTGAGTTATTAATCGCCGTAGCCAAATGGATTGGTGCGTGACTACCATTCGGAATTCACAGAGAGAACGTAGGTTCGAATCTCAGTGAAACACCAAAATTAAGAAAAACATTTTTCTAATAGCGGTCGCCCCTCGGCAGGCAATGGCGAACCTCCTCTCTGTGTCTTTCTGCCATGAAAAAGCTCCTCATAAAAACATCTGCCGTTTGGCTTAAAACTGTAGGTCCCTCCATTTGTGGAACAACATCAAGACGCACACCACAAAAAGGAGGAGGAGCTCGGCCAAAAATCTAAATAGGGTGTACGCGCCAATTATATTTATATAAATATATATATATATAATCTGAGTTAAACTCATGACCAATGAATTGTCAATAAAAGAAGATGGTATATAAGAAACGCATATATAAAGAAAGCCATGCGAGCCACAAATTCGCATACATAGCTAGTGCATAATACATACTACCAGTTTCTTTCAACTGAATAAGCGATGCCTGATGATTACAGCGAACTGCAATCAGCACACCGCCACTCTGCTACATCCAGTTTTAACCATTCGTTGGACATCTTTTTTAAAACCTTCGGTTAGGCACCCGCTTCTGGTCAGACCCCGGAATATGTGACAAATGCTCCACATTAATTTCTTACATTTTTCATTGGTTTTGGCATGCATTGAGCTACCTTCAGAAGCAAAAATAATCGCTGAAAATATTTTGGTTTGTGAAAAAAAGGAAAATTAAGAAGTAGTTCACTTCTCCGAAGTTCCTTTGGACCTATTCGTCAATTGATAGAACAAGTTTCGTCGTCCATCTGCCACTCGGTTCAGTGTCCCATCGGCTTTGCCATTTAGCACACCCGTGACCTTTGCTTTGATCTGCTTTGGTAGCCGCATGCCGTATCTGGGCCCAATAAGTAAGCCTGCAATCAAGTTGAATACCTAAGTATTTTACTACTTTTTGGGTCACTAAGGACGTGTCGTCTATTTGCATGCTGACCTCGAGTGGCATGTGACCTCGTGTCATAAGGATGGCTTCGGTTTTATGTTTGGCGATTTCCAGGCCGTAGTCCTCAAGCCCTATTTGCGTCCTTATCATGACTTGGTTCAGCTTCCTTCTTGCGTCCTCAGTGTCCCGAGCTGGTATGACCGCCACTATATCGTCCGCGTATCTCACTAAATATGTATCTTCTGGCTTTTCTATTCTCAATATCTCATCGTAGCTCGGATTCCAGAGATCGGGGCCGAGAATAGATCCTTGAGCAGCGCCAGACGTTATCGTACAGCAGTTTGCGTCCGCTCAGGTGGCTCTGGAGAGTCCTTAGCAGGTATACAGGAAAGTGCTTTTATAATGTCTGCCCATCGTAGGCTGTGAAAGGCGTTTCGTACATCAAGCGTTGCCAGGACGGTGATGCGGTTCGGGTAGTGCCTTCTGCGTTGAGTATTGTCTTGCTGACAATCCTTCTGCTTTCTCAACAAACTCTGCGAGTCTACACTGTATGAGTTTCTCAAACAATTTCCCGGCGCTGTCCAGCATGCAAAGCGGACGCCAAGCTGACGGTTGCGCTGGGTCACCCCTACCCTTTCTGATCAGCATCAGTTCTGTATTTTCCACAGCTTAGGGAAGATGCTTTGAGTAATGCATGCATTGTAAACGTCGAGCATCACATCTGGTCGGCTTTCAGCCGTGAGTGCTTCAGTAGGGATGCCATCTGGACCTGGAGCTTTGTTTCTTTTGAGGCTTCTTGCCACGGTTTTAAGCTCTTCCTCGGTGAAGAGTGGAAGCATCTCGTCACCTTGGGGGTCTCGGCCGCCGCACAGCATAGGGTGCGTGGGAAACAGTCTGTCCAATATTTTGCTGATAGTATCACTGTCTAGATGGACGGCTGTGGAGTTGGCGTTTAACTTCCCCGTTACGATTTTATAGCCCAGACCCCAAGGGTTGTTATTTAAATCCCTTCGGAGTTCCTCCCATTTTGCCTTCTTACTGACGATGATTGATTGCTTCTGCGCTTTTCGGGATTGTCTAAAATCAGCAGCTTCCGCCTCTGCTTCTGTTTCGTCTGGCTCTGGTGTACCTTCTTCTATTACGGAAGCAGGGTCTTCTGAGCTCTGCGATTTCTGACGTCCACCAGTACACAGGTCGTCTTCTTGAGCATAACCCCGCGCGGGGCGCCGATGCGTCACAGCTTTTGGCAATGCGCTGCATCAAGGCGCTTGCAAGTGAGCCAGCCTCGCCACTTATGTGCGAAATGGAATTTGCATTAAAGTGAGGTAGAAACGCTTCAGTGTTCACTTTGGCCATGTTCCATCTTCGAGCGTCCTTTGTTTTAGGTGTTGGGGTAGGATCAGTTCTCGCACTGATCTGGAATGTGATATACTGATGGTCACTTTCAGTATATTCTTCCAGAACTTCCCACCCGTTGATTAATCATAAAAATTTGCCTGTTGTATTCAAATTCGCTAGTAGTGTCCTTGTAGCTTACTCTAAACAGAGGCCATTCCTCGGGGTTACCATCGAATGTCGCCAGAGGATATAAGTGAGCTGCGAAATTGTCAAGAAATGTTATCATTTCCCTTTGTTGTAATGCCGCAATTTGAAGGTTGTTGTACAAACTGGGACAGTAATACGGAACTCGGCTCTAGCTGGCGGTACTATGTTGATGGCTGGTGCAAGTTGTAACTGTCTCCTCAACATTGGCAACTGCTCCATAGTGACTTCCTTTTCCCGGGTCATTATTTCGCTTATGACTAGCGATAGCGTTTTTTATGGCACATTCTTACCTCGCTCCTTATTTGCTGTGATTCGCAGCTAAGTTCGTTTACGGACTATATATTTGAATGCATTAATACTTGCCAGCAATGCAGCAAATAGGTTTTGTGTTCTGACACTTCTTTCTCTGCTTCTTGTACTGAACTTTTATTTACTTTATTTAAACTTTCTTTTGCCTTCTTTCTTGTCAGCATTATATTCAGAAATTGAATTACACGTATTTAATAAGTAATGAGACAATTTATTTATTAGTTGGAGTTGAATGAAATTTTTGGTATCTATTGGCAAAATGTCGAGAATCGCAGTTGACGACGTGACCGAATGTAAGACCTACTGTGTCACTGAACGCTGACTGCAAACTCAACGAACTATATTTGACTATTTTGGCTGTACTATGCTGGCTGCACGACACTGATTGCTCAACGCTGGCTGCGCCCCTTGATGCAGCAAGTGAGAGACGCACAACGAAAGACTGACTGACTATTTATTTTAAATTTTAGGGACTGCGCTGACTGACTGGCAGCCTTGAAATCCACTTCTCTTGAATCAAATCCTATCTCCTTGCCAATAAGTGCTACTTTGGACTAAGTAGGCAACGGAGTAGTAAAGTCCTCTCTCGACGAACAAAACTAAAACTCTGTAAGGCTCTCATCTTGCCCATCCTAACGAATGGCGCAGAAGCTTGAACGATGACAACATCCGATGAAGCGACGCTTGGAGTGTTTGCGAGAAAGATTCTGCGGAAGATTTTTGGGCGTTGGTGATGGCCAGTATCGCAGGTGATGGAACGATGAGCTATATGAGCTTTACGACGAAATAGACATAGCGGAGCGAATAAAGATTCAGCGGCATCGTTAGCTGGGTCATGTCATCCGAATGCAAACAATCTCTCCGGCGGTACCAGCTGCTGGTAGCAGAGGAAGACAAAGGAAAGTCCAGGTGGAGAAGGAGATAGTTTCACTTAGTGTTTCCAACTGGCGCCGGTTAGCACGAGAAAGAAACGACGGCGCATAGTTATCTCGCCTATCAAGAAGAAGAAGCTCACTGACTGCAGCCTCAACATTAATTTCAAATGAACTGGGCCGTTTCCGACGGCCATTTTCTGTAGCGTACGCAATGTAGTCGCTTATACATATGTAAGTGTGAATGATTGGCTGATGGCTACAATAACTGACTGATCGACGAAAACGGCTGATTTACCACGAATCCTTATAAAACGGCTGATTCGTGAAAAAATTATGATAAATATCCCTTAATTTACGCACACAAAATTTGGTATGAAATCTGTATATACAAATATGGAAAGCAAATCTGTAACATAATGCCGACAAATTAGAAAAAAGAGAACTGTTTACTAGCCTCGATGGCAAATTTAAACTTTATTGAACAAAATTAATGAAATATATTAAGATCGCATGGTAGTGCGCATTACAGAGTTTGGTGCTTTCTCCACGCCGAACAGAAAAATATAAAATGATTATTGCGTAGTTACATTACGCTGACTTGCTAATGTTGTGATTTAATGCAGAGTTGCATTTCATTGAATTGACTTGCAGACAAAAATCTTATTTTTACTGAATTTAAGGTAACAATAACAATAACAATAACAATAAAAATATCCCGATAAATCTATCCCCCATTTATATTGCACTTCTGTAGTCGTTCCAAACGTCAAACACTTAAGTTACTTATATACTTATACTTTTTAACCCAATCTGTTATAGCGAGCGTTAAGAGTGGAACGATTTTTTGTTTAGTGGTTTTTTATAATACTCGTATTCCTAAAGAAATGAAACAAAATGTATTACATAGCTAAATAGTTCGAAAACCACCACAAAGTTACTCCTTTCATATATATATATTTCATAAAATAAAATAAATTCATATCTGAAAACAGACAATTAGTTTACCAAACGAACTCGCACAGTTTAACAGGTGTTTTCCTAAATTGAAACAGTGCTGGGGGGTGGTTTAGGTACTAAAACGACGAACTTGCACACTATCGTAATAGCAATATTTATGCTATACTTACGTGATATTTTCAACCAAGCATATATTGTACTTATGTAGGTACATATATACTGAAATTACCCTTAGTCCTGCCTTGTATAAAAGATTTTCTAGTTCTTATAATTAGAATTTACAATTTTCGATCTAACCCGAACAGCTCAAGTGAATTAAATTTTTTGCACTGGAGTTCTGTCGAATATAACGAACATAATTTCATATTTTCTTTACTTAGATTTAATTATTTAAAAACTTGGGAGTGCTAGCTAAAACTTTAGCAGCTGATAAAGAAAAGTCGTGGGTTAACTGTTTTTCCCCAAATACTTTGAAAAAAAAAAAAACAAGTAGGATATTATTGTAAGTCCATTGGTACCAGATTATTTCATGCTAAAAAATTCTAGCCTTAAAAATAAAAACTGCACCTCAATAACGTTAATTTTTATATACGCTAAAGCAATGAATTGTTAAGCAATTAGAAATACAAAGATTATATTGTAAGTAGTAATTGTTTCAAATAAAGTTAATAAACAATTATTAGTTTTCCTCTATTAAAAATTGTTGATTAAAAAAGGGGAAAATTAGTAAAAACGGGCAACCTCTTCTTAAGAGGTGAACAAACGAAAATTAAGAGGCTGCCACTCTGCGATTCGGTTCATATTGTTTATATAGCCGCTGCGATCGATGCGCTTTTCGTATTGGTATGCCTGTGTATATGAGTGCGTGTGTATGCGTCTATTAGAGAAAATATATAAATATTTCAATGTGCAAGCATATATACATACATACTTATTATCTAGAAGAGTACGCACTCTATTGTTTCTATTTCAGAGAGCTCCACATCATAGGCAAGTTAATCGTTTTTGTTCTAGATAGCCTTTGTGGATCGCAGTGGAAATTGTATTAAATAAGAAAATTAAATTGTAAATTTTAAAAGTACTGGACAAAATTTAATTGTCCTAAGCACATTTGCAGACGATCACAGGTGAATTCCTTGTTGTGGCAAATTTCTGTGCCCGCAGTTTTCGAAATATTGTTACCAATATTTAAATAAACAAATTTGCAAAATTTTAAAAGGAGACATATTAAGGCTGACGGAAATAAGTGCAATGTATAGTACGATTTTGTGAATTGACAAGATATAACGTTCATTAGAACTTAGATTTTAAATACGATTACAAAAATGTAAATCATTTACAATAACTTTTTCGATATGTGTATTTAACGATTAACATAAATGTAGTGTTCACAGTTACTTTGTAGGAATTCTGTTTTACAAAATGTGTATATTATATTCTATGGCTAAAAATATCCGCATGGATTGATTGAAATGTGGCACGCAAGGTAAACAGTATAGCAATGTATAGAAAAGTCATGCCTGTGTTTCTCAAATAGACATGAACATATAATAAGGCTTGCACAACGGTTGTTTCAAATGTTAAAATGGAGGCGTGGCAAGTATGTGTAAGTACATATGTACATATATACATATGAATTTAAAGCGCTGACGATATGTTTAAGAAGTAAGTAAATCATTCACTTAATGTATTTGTTTCAAAAAAGTGCAGATCCCTTTACATAAAGAACCAAAAATATCTGTTACTCATGTTTTCGATTGCTTAAAGATCTGTGTTTTAAACATTTTAAGTAATCCAGGAAATTACATGCAAAACAAATCAATGTTTTTACATCGTTTATTTATCAAAAAATTAGTAACCTGAGAAGCTTCGTAACGGACGGAAACAAACCTTTTCTAATTAAAAGTATGACAATGTGAGTGAATGCCAAACCTTTTTGAGAATGTCTGAAAAAAATAGGATTATTATTTAAGAGATGTCTGCACAAATTTCCTGCCTGTGTAGCCTCTGCATATATGTTTTCATGTGAACTGTTTTAATTCACACGAAATGAGAATAAATGCTGTATATGCCAAGTTAAAATTATGTGTTGCAAAAAACTTATGCAGGTCTATTCCAGAATTGCAATATTATTTAATTTAATTGCTTGGTAATAAATTGCTTCTTCGTTGAGGAAGAAACATCAAAATGCCCGTATTTTATGCGCACGTGAGCGCTAGTGCTCCTAACAGTTGCTCGGAGACTAAAATTAAAAAAATCTTTATTATTTATTTATGTAAAATGCTGAACCACATATAATATTCATCTTTTCTTGTTCACTCCGCTCGGAAGCATAGGGCCTCGACAAGACTTCCATTGTACACAGTTCTGAGCTCTTGTTTTTGTGCCGTACCATGTGATGTCGGCATCTGCTAGCTTGCACAACATCGACCTTCTCCAAGTATTCTTTGGCCGACCGCGATGCTATTCACGTGATGCTATCTGGTGGTTTTCTCAATGTGTGTCCTTTCCATCGCCACCTTCTGCATTTGGATGGGCTCCTCATTCGTTGATCTTTACAACGCGTCGTTGCTTATGGTGTTCGGCCAGAATATTCTACAGGTGATGCGGAGGCATTTGTTGTTGTAGCCTCTGTGTGATGGTGTTAGAGACCAGCCATGTTTCACTTCCGTAAAACAATACTGACTTCACACATGAGCTGAACATTCGCAGTTTAGAGCGCCTGGAGATTTGCGAACTCGCCTATACCGTATGCATTCGCCAAACGCGGCCCTTGATTTGTTTAGCCTGCAGTTGACATCTTCATCGGCCGCCTGCCGTGATAGTGCAGCCGAGGTAGCAGAAGCTTCTCGCACTCTTTACACTTTGTCAAATTGCATTGTCAAATTATGTGGTGATGTCACTGGTTTAAAATATTGTAACCATTCCTTCCAGAATATCAAAAACAATTACGGGTGTTATAACAAAACAATGTCGTAACAATGCGAATAGGAATAAAGATATTTTATTTTCTATCTCAAAATGTTGTCTTCTATTTGCCTGCTTTACATTTTATGTTCTTTTCTCAAGAATGAGCCATCCTGTTAGAATGCCCGATATTTGTTGCCGAAATGTCGCACACAAAATTTGGAAAAATTTAACATGAACATCCCTATAAAACAGTTTATGATAAATATAATATGCCTATTGTTCTATATTTCTATTTTATATCGGTCGTACCAATACAGATCAAATATTATGCATTCCTGTAAGCTGTTTCCTGTTCCTTTTAAATATTGTGTACCTGAAACTAGGTAGTACTTATAGCGTTTGCTCTTCTCGTAATAATAGCTTTGTTCTCCAAATTTTCTGGCAAACGGCAAAATGATTCTCAAAGAAAGAGGCTCCAAATACTGGTAGTCCTCTCAAATACCATGTGAACGTGAACTGTTGTTGACATATTTGACATGTTATTGTCATTTGGTGACTTGCAAAACTAAAGAACTGTAATATTAACGCATTTGTTATTAAAACTTTTCATTTGCAACTTTTAAGGCTAGTTATTTAATAATACGAAAGTTAATACAAAAATGAAAAATCATTTCGCTAGTTTCGGAAAATTGTTTGTCACTTCACTAAAAATCGCAATCCGTCTGGGACGTGAAAACCGAGCTTGGTCGTAAATACCATTCAGTAGGACCCATTTTTTGAAACTCCTGTGGCCATGAAACACAAAATGATAGATACGGTGTTTTCTAATAGCGCTCGTCCTTCCATGAAAAAGCTTCTCAAAAAATTATCTGTCTTTCGGAGGCGCCATAAAACTGTAGGTTCTTTCATTTGTGGAACAACATTAAGACGCACACCAGAAATTGAAGGAGAAGCTCGGCCAAACACCCAACAAAGGAAGCACGCGCCAATTATATCTATGTATATATGTGTAACTAGAAATGGCATAGACCAAATGGTCCGACGACCCATCTCATTTCGGTCTTAAACAGGGGTTCCCCCCTTGAAAAATGGAAACAAACCCAATGGTATATTTTGAACAGACAAGACGAAGTGTTACTTCATTACGCCATTCCTAGTATTTTAGTGTATAACCTCGTTTTGATGATGTTGAGGATATATCCAAACATTATTATTGGAATAATAATACCAGGAACAGTAAACTCCAAACGTTCTAAAATTTTTAAAGAGTATTACCCTTTACTTTGAAAAGTAAATATTCTTAAAAATAAATGCCACGGGTTATTTTTGTACTTTTTGGACTAGGTCATGAAACAACAAATATTCACAACGTACAAATTAAAAACGCTTCGGGAATAAAACAACTTCTGTCACTATTTTCAATTGAACTAAAATTAAACGAAAACAATAAAGACATATACAGTATAACTCATCTACTCCACTGTAAAATTA